>NW_024962252.1:53162825-53412533 GCF_019238085.1 Lagopus leucura | reverse complement strand
TCCAAGAGATCCCTGTCTTTTTTGTACTGGGGAGCCCAGAACTGGACGCAGTACTCCAGATGAGGTCTTACCAGGGCAGAGTAGAGGGGGAGGATCACCTCCCTCAACCTGCTGGCCACGCTCTTTTTAATGCACCCCAGTAAGCCATTGGCCTTTTTGGCCACAAGGGCACACTGCTGGCTCATGGCCAACCTGTCATCCACCAGGACACCCAGGTCCCTTTCCACAGAGCTCCCCTCCAGCAGGTAATCCCCCAACCTGTACTGGTGCATGGAATTATTCCTCCCCAGATGCAAGACTCTACACTTGCTTTTGTTAAACCTCATCCGGTTTTTTTCTGCCCAGCTCTCCAGCCTGTCCAGGTCTTGCTGAATGGCAACACAGCCTTCAGGCGTGTCAGCCAAAAGAAGCACCATGACATATTGCACTGAGATAAACTAAAGAAACTTTCATTTGTTGTCTCAGGTTGTAGTAACTATCAGTATTTTGCTCTTATGAAAGTGCTGTAAAGAAGTCCTGTCTGTGTTTAAATAGATCTGCTCCAGGGATGAAGCTGCTCTCAGGAAGCGTACCCTGTCTCTGTCTCAAAGAGTCAGAAACAAGAAGGGTTTGTTTTCTTCACTGAAAGGACTGGACACACTAGCAAGAAAAGGAAAAGAAAAGCGACCTTCCATAACACAGGTAAATCTTATTTGCTGAGGATTTAGGATACTGGCAGCAGAGAAGGGCTTGTTTCTACTGGGGCTTATCCTGCCTAATGCTGTTGGTGCACGGGGAAGGAGACATCTGTCCATCAGACTTGCCTTTACAATTTCAGTAGATATTATAGATTTGTAATGAGAGCATCACTTGTGAAGAGGCATTGATATATGTCTGATTTTGGATTTCTTTGTGTTAAATAAGGTTGATGAATGAGAGATTTTGACCCTGTGGATTAGCATATCTGCAGTACAAGGCAATCTCTTTTGAATTTGTAAGAAAACTCATCTTATGGCCATCTTGCAAATTGTTCTGAAGTAGGATTTCTTTGGAGAAAGCCTACATGCAAATCCTTAATTCAGTGTTGTGCTGACATGTATCTGGGACTCTGAAGTACTATTGCAATTTAATACAGAACAACACTGGTGAATCTTCACGGAAAAAAATGGAGCAGCTGATCCAAAGACAGCGGCCTTTGGCATTGCCTCTCACAGGAGGTATACAAAGCAAACCTATCCATATTTGTATTGTTGTAGTCCCAGAGCTGATGAAACAGATAATTTAGCACTGCAAAATAACACATCAGGATTTTCTGGTCTGGTTATTTATATTTTTAATAGGTAAATATTTATCTGCGTGTTGCATTGGGATGAAGCTTCTTTGAATGACTGTTAGGCATTTTTTGCATATCAGTTGAGATGTGTTACATGGTGACAATAAGAATAAAAGCTCAGATCTGTCTTTTGAAAGAGGGAACTGGTTGAGAGATTTTCTCTAGGTGGTCCTTTTCATATATTTTTCAGTATTCTCTGTGACGAGTAAGGCTGGTCTGTGAGTTCTACATCTCTATTTCTTTATTAATAACAGGCCTGAGGGAAGGGTTGCTGTGCCTATTAGCTTCATTTCCAGCTGAGCTGATACCTCTCACTGCCTTAACTGCATGATACATCCTCCTGTATGCTTTATAGTCTGGGGAGGGGATTCTGCTGAGCTCAGGGACAGGGAATCTCATTTCCACAACAAGGCGGAGAGGCTCCTGCTGCCCTCCCAACTCTTTCCTGAGCACAGGCAGAGGTGTCCCCAGTGTGTCCTCACCCTTTTTGCTCCAAAACTTGCAACCAGCTGGCCCTAAAAAGTGTTCATTTTCATCCAAGAACTCAGATTCTTGTATTT
The DNA here is from genome assembly GCF_019238085.1 of Lagopus leucura. NCBI lineage: Eukaryota > Metazoa > Chordata > Aves > Galliformes > Phasianidae > Lagopus > Lagopus leucura. The sequence continues at coordinate 53,410,661 of NW_024962252.1, read as the reverse complement.
ATTTGATTTTTTTTTTTTTTTATTAAACAACCTACAATAAAATTAAGGAAATGTAAATCTTGAGTGTTGCATATTTAATAACACTGCACTATGACTCATACTCATAAAAGTGAAGAATTTTTAAAAGCATGAATTAAAAACTGACCCTTGAACCTGGAAAGTGTCTGAAAAGGGAGCCATGTCATTGCTCAGACTAGTGTATACGCACGTAATTGTAAATCAGAATAGTCCTGGGGCTGCCTTTCTTGTCAACTTTTCTACCCTCTGGGAAACTGGGTTAAGCAGGAAAGTCAGGGTTGGTTCTCTCTTAATTGTGCTCCGACATCTGTTCCAAAAAATAGGTTAAAAATTTCTTGCACTCACGGATTTAGTTGAAGTTCATTTGACTAGAGCTAGTATGGTTTTATCTGTAGTACTGTAGCCTCAAAATTAGATGATATGTTCTTGAACATTGTTGCAGCAGAGAAGTTTTAATTTTTTCCTTATTTTTATGTTGTTAATAATAATTCAAAATATAGGGTGCAGAGTTTCTATTCCAGGAGGCTTTCGTAAACATTAGTGAAGTGACTCAGTCTTTTAGAAACCAGTTAATAAAACTGAACTGTAGCAGATGGGGGACATCTAGGCTCACATTATCCTCAGTTTCTTAAATGCTTATCTGCTTTTCTTCAGTCTAAACGATAAACTATTTTGAGAAATCATAAACAATAAAATGCTTTGACTACATCTGCGGGTAGGACAAGAAAGAGGAAGTTCAAAAGTAGTGCCTGTTTTACACATTGTCAGAAGCTGTATTTCATGTGAAATTTCAGAAAAGAGTTTGTTATTGTCTTGGATTATCCAAAAGGTTTTTCCAAGAACAAAAGAAAAAAAAGAAAGGTCAGATGCAAGTCAGATGATATCGTACTGATTTGTTGATTTCAGAGGGAGAGTAAAAGAGCAATTTATATTTGCACTTCAGGACAGTAATGTTAGTACCTGCAAATCTCAAGCTCTTGTGTGAACTGTACAGATCTATCCTTACATTTATGCAACTCTTATCATCAAAATATCTGATTGTATCCTTAGCTATTCATTTTTTATTTAACTGCATGGATAGTCCTAGCATCTTTGTGAGATACTATTAACTATTACTTCCTAGCCTCTCTGTAGAAACTAAGTACGTTCTACGCGTATGGGAAATGTAGGTTGCAGTTTCTGCTTTCATCAGTTCCGAAGTAGGGCAATAGTCAGCTGTTTCCATTTCTTGCTAGTGCTGGTGGGAACCATGTATGCTGTTCTAGCTAAAATTATATTGCTATCAACAGTGCCAGCCTCACTGTTCAGGTAGATGAGCTGAAAAATTATAGGGGATGAAATTTTCCAAAACTGGAACATTAATTTGAAATTTTTCCTTTAAATCATGATGAGATTTATTGCTAATTGTACCTAATGATGTAGCAAATACTGAAACTGTAACTTAGAGAAGAGTGCTTGATTGGATAGTCATTGGCTTTAAAGTTACTGCTAAATAGTGGGTAGAAAAAACCAAGTATGTGGATGCTTTTGTACATGTTTGAATGTAAGTGTATACATACTCTGAAGGAGAAAACGGACTTAAATTTTCCTTATGAAGGGAGAATGCCTATTTCCTCAATACTACCTCCCATCAAAATAAAACAGTCAAAAGTGCAAAACAATCCCTGGTTTGGGAATTAGATATATTCATCTCGTTTTTGTTTCTTCAGTTATTCAAAGAGTTTGCCTAACACACATAAGCAATTAATTTTTAATTTGTTTAGCCTATTTATTTATTTGTATTATTAATAGATTTTTGACTCTGCTGGAGGACATGGATTCGCCGGTGTCCAGAATTCAGCCAACTCTGCTGAGGTAAGAAAAGCCTGTCTCTATTCTGCACCATCTTATTTTTAAATTCTCAAATAGATTTCCTGAAAATATAAGCATGTTATGAGGCTGGTTCTGAAACCCCACCAAGGTTCGTAAAAATCAGTGTTAGATGGCAGAATTAAAATTCTGCTCGCTTGCAATTTCTCAACATGCGTGGTAGCCTTTAACAAGTAATGATAATAATAATAAAAAAAAAAAAACAAAAAACAAAACTAGAAAATTCTTTACAGCACTTGTCCTTACTGGTATACACTGTCTGTAAGGTCTAAGAAACAGATTTTGAACTGAGTTTGTTTGAAAGTTTTGCCTTTGTATTGTGGCCAATTCTAAGCTTTATTTTTCCCCTTGTCTAGTTCAACAGAACCTGTATGATTTGAGTGTTAAGACAAATGAAATTTAACTTAAGTCCTGTGGGCAGAGAAGTGAGTTAATGTACATGGGTCAGGACATTGGTCGCAATCCCTTTTGGTTCCTGCAGCCTCTCTGGGGATAGCATTACAATCCACTGGCTGGAAGCAGAGCAGTAGACTCTCAAGTCCATAACCATGCACATGTAGGAGCACTTTGTGTTGTCTAACTACCGTGGAGCTTACACAGACAGATTTTTCTTCCCTCCATAGGCTTGAACAGATAAGCACCAAGTAAAGAATTAAGTATTAGGCATAGAGTCTTTGGACTTTGTTTTGTGTATAGAATTGCAATATGTGCCATATGAAAAAGGGATTGGTCTTCCCATCTACTTTTTATCCCTATTCTTCTTTTGTTCCTGAAACAGTTATATTTTTTTAATGTAGTTTAAGACTAAGGAGAAGACTTTGAAGAAAAGAAAGAAAGCATGTCATAGTGCTATTTCTTTTAATCTGTGTAAGTGTACCAGGTCTTAGACAAAAAGTCAAAATCTGCTTTTTAGAATAAAATCCTGATTTTGAAAATGATTAACTATAGTGAACAGTTATAATGGATTTCATGGCAAAGATTTGGACAAAGTTCAAAATCTTTCATACATTTTCCTATTGTTGGATTTTTGGGGTATTATTACGTGCTATGTGGTTTCTTTTCCCATCAAAGGTATTCTTGTGATGGCTAGGTAATTAAGAAATGTGTAATTATGAATAAGCTATGTCACTGAGAGGTATCTCCAACTGACAGCAACTAATCCTGTAATGTTGATTTTTTGCCTCTTGAAAGTATCTTCACTTTTTGTGTGTCTTTTGAAACAATGTACTGAAACAACTGAATTCCCTTTGTTCCTTGACCTCTTGCCTGTTATTTTCTGGAGTGGGAAAATATTTATGCTAAGTCACCCCTCTCTTTTCCAAATAAATTATGTGAGATTTCTGGGGGACATGATCTCTTGTAGAGAAAAGTCAAATTCCTCTAAAACGTACCACTGATTATGGTGTCAAGTTGCCTCAGTTTCACACCTCAGAAATAGCAAAAAAAAGCCAAGTCCTCTTAAATCTTGGGGAGATTTGGTCTCTCCTAAAACTGGTATGAGGCAAACAAAATCTCTTGGGTGCAACTCCTGAAGATTCTTTCCAAAGAAATGTTGTGTTGGTCTCTCATTTTTGCCTCTGACCCCATTGAGACTTGAGAGATCAACAGCATCACCTGATGCAGCCAGGTCTGCTGTGGATTTTGTGTCCCCTGGCATCTCTTGCTCCTCTTGAACCCCTCTGAGGAGAGACAGACCAGTCTTGGAGGTGGCACAAGGCAGGAAGAATGACATTCAATTCCCATAATGCTGAATCAGGAAAGGCTCAAGGTCTGTCTCTGCTCTATCTGGGCAAAAGCAACAAGCATACTGTCAGCCTTGCTGCAGGTTTTGGACAGGCCAATTACAAAGTCAAATGGGGCTGTTTCAGGGCTCAAAAAATACTCCAACTGAGGTGTTGAAGTGGAGCTCTGGATCTCAACTTTATTTCTAGAAAAACATTACCATCTGAACTGTACTTCAGAAACCTTTTTTTAATGGGAATTAAATACAGTGTGGGCATTTTTAAGATCCTGACATTTTCATGAATCACACGACAACTCAGAAATGATTCATCATAGCTCTGAAAACCGTTACTTTGGCTTAAGCCCATTTTCATAGGCTAATTTCAATAAAAAACAAAACAGGATAAAAACTTTTATTAAATACTACCCAAGGAATGCAGTAAATTACAAACAGCAAACTCTGCCTGGAAGGCTATATTTTCCCTGAAAGAGATGATAAAAATGGAGACAAGCAGTGGAGGAAATTATGAAGTAATCTATTGGTCCTGCAGCAAACCTATGTCCACAGTGTGTGACAGTCTGCAAGTCCTGGCATATATTTCTGGAAAATTGGATGGGTTGTTTTAAATTTATGTGGCAATGAATGAATGAACTATTGTAGTATTAGTCACATTAGTGGGCATAACAGGAAAAAAATTTCTTCGTGTCAGATTTTCTGAGATGGAAAATGTGGATGAAGCAACAGTATATTGACTGCAGTTAAGGAACATATTTTTGTTTAACAATAGAGACAAGTTTATCTTGTGGTATGTATTTGAGCACTAGTGTACATGGAAAGAAAGGGGAAACATCGTACATTGGAGGAAGAACTTTTTCTTGCCATAAATGTTACCAGAAGAAGGTAGCCTTACTTAAATCTATTTCTCATCACCTTCATCCTCTCTTGTTTTGATTTTTTTTTTCTTTTAATCTGTTGCAAAAATGAGATTCATTTTTGTTGAACAGATACAAAGAGCTATTATTGCAGGACAATAAACCATTTTGGTAATTACAAATCTCTGAATTGGTGGGAGCATCTAACTAAGTTATTGTAGCTCAAAGAAAGCTGCTGGAGAATTCAGTCTGATCACTTCCATCTCTTGCAGTATACTTGCCTTGCCCTTTCTCCTTCCTGCTATATATGCTGTGGAAGACCATCATTTGCTCCCAGGCACCCGATTGACTGGTTTCTCAGAGGACCACAGATCCACTGGAATTATCTTTTTCAACTACAGCAGTTTTACAAGCAGTCTGGAGCTGCAGCCACTGGAAATGAAACCCCACCGCTGTAGATTTCATTGTTCCATTAATTGCAGTGGCATAACAGAACTGCTGTTATGTATAATAGTTCTATTTTAGTAGGATTTCTATGGACCTATGCTGGTCAATATTTCATTTTCAACAAGTTATAAAGGACAGTTGAGCAATCAGTATAAGATTCTTGAATGCTCTTGATTCATTAAAATAATTCTGCCAAAATCAGCACTACTCTAGCATAAAAATTGTTATTGTGGTTCATCTGCAACCTAAATTTCTGTACTGTTTAATAATTACATGAATAGGACTGTTTATTACATCTTTTTTACAGTCACAGTTGTTATTTAGAAAAACAAAATAATATGGTCTCTTTGTTGCTGTTGATATATTGTTGTCAATAACTTTGATGCCTGAAGCAAGGGAAGCAGTCTCTGTGCAGTGATTTTACTGCAGCTTTTAATTGCAGTAGACCACTGGGCTTGTGTCCCTGCAGTCAGGAGGAAAAATTGCATAATCAAGAAGCTTTTTATAGGTGGCAAAAACGCCCCAACGCAAACCAACAGGGACTGAAAGCAAACTAATGAAGAAAAAGCAGTCAGAAGTTAGGCACTGTGAGATAGCTCAGACTATCTTAAGATTTACCTTGGATCACAGCTATGCTGCTTTCCTGGGTTACTGTCACTTTCCTTTGGCTGTAAGGAGGAATTCAGGGAGCACCTCTTTGTAAAAGAAATGCCTTGATGAGGGCAGTGAAGTGATGTGCTGAATAGGCAGACCCAAATAGAGAAGTGAAATTTCAGGTTTAGAAGTGTTTTTCTTTTCCTTGTGAAGTTTCCTTTCAAATGTCTAGCCTGAAGTGCAGCGCAGAACATTGTCAAAATGAAGGGTGAGAAAATGACAGGGATTTTAGTTAGGGTGGATGTTGTATTGGATCAAGCTGAGTGGGTTTGGAGTGAGTGTGAATATGAACAAGATTGATAAACAAGCAAATACTCTGCTAGCTATGAATTAATGTGATTTCAAGCAGTAGATAGGGTAATACTTTATTTCTGCTTTAGTCCTTTAATATGTTATGGCAAGCCTTGCTCCATAGTGCTCTCTGCTGGAAGTTTAGTATATTGTCATCTTTTTTTTTTTTTCCTGTCAAAATTACAGAAATTATGTTTTTTTCAGATTTGTTAATTAAGTAAAATTGTTGTAGTCAGCTCCTCTTAAGAAGTGTTTCCTACTGTGGTACAATGTCAGGTATTTACATATTTTCAGTTATAGTTAAATCAACAAATAATAAGAGAAAAAGGCATAAAAGCCCATAATGGGAATTCAGTGGCAGTACATTCCATTATCAAGAAAATCAAGTTATAGACATTAAATGAGAATCAGTAACAGAACTTTGCCCCTTATTTGCCATGGGAGTATACACACAGTACAATGTCTAAAGATATGGTGGTGTATATGCACTGGAAACTGCCAATGTAAATGTACATTTTTTAGTATTATTTTTGCAACATTCACATATGATTTGCATTTTTGCCCTGGCTTCCAGCAGCAAGTTGATGAATTTTCGAATGTCTACTGCTCAGTACCGGACAGCATCCAGAAGGAGAATGCTTGGGAAACACAAACGTATGTTCACTTCTGTGACGGTCAAGGAGTAGCTTTAACTCTGAAACCGGAACACAGGGTGGAAGATGTTCTGTCTCTGGCATGCAAGGTATTCATTTGTTATATGCTTCAGAAGGAACATAGTGTATTTGAGGACACCCCTGTCTCTGTATCAACATTTTGAGTGGTTGCAGTGTTTCTTTCAGTAGCAGCATTTATGTGTTGTAGCCAAAGTAGCAAGGCTGTGGAAAACTTTTCTAGAAGCATTGATCAAGACAGAGAACACTGAGTCCTTAATGAGTGATGACAATTTGCCAGGTAATCAGACTCCGAGAGATCTCCCCATGTGTCCACTTCAAGTTGTCGTTGCAGCAAGCTGAGCTGTTCTGCACAGATTAGTCACAGAGAACTATGAGGACTAGTTGACTTAACAAATGAGGATAAGACATTTCAGACTGCTATGACAAATGCTTATCGGATATGTATGTTTCTTAAAGGGCTTTTAACTAGATATTTTTGCTTTTAACTAGATATTAATCCTACCTGAGAATTTCCAAGAGTGCATTCTGTTCTGACAGTCAGTGCCATAAATCTGAGAGATTGCAGTATGTCTTGGGACAGAAAATTGAATCACAACTTACCTAGCTCCTCTGTCTTTATTTGTGCCAGTAGTTGAGTTTAGCTCTGATTTCATGATTCAAATCAAATTATGCAAACAAGGTCTTTGAAAGAGATAACATTTTATACTCAAATCATGTTTTCCTGTTTTCTAACAAGTGGTAAATATATTTTATTTAATTCACAAGTAAGGAGTTAAAATGGGGGAAAAAAAAAAAAGAAAGTTCTCCAGCTGCAGTTTTTGGCATTCATTAGTGTGAAATCTCAGGTAAGCTCATTCAGCTGGCTGGAAGTTGGGGCTTTTAATGAAGTAAAGGCTCCACTTTAGGGACTCTTACCGTGTGATAATTTTGTAAACTGAATATAGAAAGAAAGAAATTATGAAATCATACAAGTTTCTGAAAATCTGGGATGTACTACATATTTTAAATCAAAATGAGCACACACTTTTAGACAAGACACAGTATTGTGCATTACTGGGGAGAAATTATCTCCTCATTGCTTTTGCTGGTGTATACTGAATCCTGGAGAAACAGTTTATGGCCTAGTTTACTTCTCAGAAATACATTGTATGGCTCAGGCTGAAGGAATTTTAAGAGATGGTATTTCACCAGCAGATGGCACAGTATAGCTGAAATATTTGGACATTTTTAAGATAACGCGTAAGAAATATATCTGACTGATGAAAATAAAATTTGTAAACATAAAATTAAATTGAAAATGAAATTCCTTACCTCTCTTAATCCATCATTCCAAGATATTTGTAAAAAGCTGGCTTTTAATTTTTCAATGTCTGTATCAGATGAAAATTTAGTTCTAAATTATTTGATTTTTTTCTAAAACTTCTTTCCCTTTTGTTTTTTTCTTCCTCTTCCGTGTGCAAAGCTTTTCATAAGCGTTCTCTAAAGCTGACTACTTTCTGCTCATCTATCCTGGGTCTTATATTTTCATTCTGCTGGGGTGATTGTAAGGAATCTTTCTTCTAAACAGAACATGTTTGAACACTGTATGTATAAGGATACAATTCAAAGCACTTTTTTTTCATCATTCATGTGTTATGGGTTTTATAATTTTCTCATTTCTGTTTTCCGTCTGAGGTTTTGAGTAGCACATATAGAAAAAAGAATGTGCATTTAAATACAGTTATTTAGGATATATGACACTTGTAACTCATAAACTGCTATACATAATAAAATGGTCAAGTAATTACTAGTTATTCAGTAGATTTTGTTTCCACAAGCTGCAGAGATATGTAAATGAGGTTAAATAATCCTAAGGGATGCTGTTTCATTCCTTCTGTTTTAGTCATTCCTCTCATGTTTGCTTTATTAATATGTTAAAAAGAAATGTTTTATGCAGTGCTCTCAGTAGAATCCTGGTTTCAGAGAAACTCCTATCAGTGGCTTTGCATTCTCAGGCTAATATTCTCTGGGAATATTCCTATCTCCCTTTGGCTTCCTGTTGATACAAGGTTTTGGCTTTGACCTCACATGGTGAAAAAAAAATGGGTGAAACTCTCTGATCATAGATGAAACCCAGCAATAAAAGTAGAATCAAATAAAGGCAAACCCTTAGGGAATCTGCTTCCCACCTGATCCCCTTTTCTAGCAGCCCATATTTCATACACATTTCCTATATGAGAAGAAAAAGTTGCTAAGTAGAACTGAGTCATTACAAGTAGTTACAAAAAAAGGTGGTTCTGAGTGTAAGTTCAAAATACAGAGAGCAGTTATGATTACCTCTGGAAACATATAGCAATGTTCAGTTAATCTAATAGCCAAGATATAGTACTTATGAAAGGAGTTGGGTGAATTTTAAGGGAAAATGGAAGTCGTACTTCAACATTAGCTTTGAAGCAAGGCAGCTAAGTTTTGTTTATACCACAGAAATAGTTAGAAAATGACTTGTTTAAAATTACTTTTGCACAACTTCTAAAGGATTGTGCATATGCTTGTGTGTGTCGCTGCTTTGACCTCTGGATTCTGGAAACAAATAATAAATTCCAAACCCCATTCTCTTTTCCTTAGATGAAACAACTGGAGCCAAGGAACTATGGGCTACAGCTCAGAAGACTGGTTGATGAAAATACTGAATACTGTGCTCCTGAACCATACGAATACATAGTAGACCAGGAAAGTGTGATTCTTCTTAGATACAGCTCAGTGATGTCTGTAGCTACAGTTGAATTATCACCTATGAATGTGTGATTTAGATCTAAAATAAGGCTTTAAAGCTGCTCATGCATTGAGCTCTGCCATCCTTGTTCACACAGTTCATGCCTGTGCAGACATTCAGATGGGTAGGCACTACAAACACTCTCTTCAAGAACTGTTTGAAAATTTAAGTGGGGATTTTGGTACAGACGTAGTGTCAGTCTCAACTCCAGACTGTCTATATCTAGTTTACTCTGCATTTAGTCCCACTGATTCCAGTGATGCTTGCAGTGTAACACAGTTCCCTGTGTAAATATACCAAAGTTTGGCTCTTTATTGATGCAAATGGTATTGCGTTTCTTTCCTATGATGTACCTTTATGTTTTAATATTTACAATTTCATAATTTTATCACCTCTATTTCTGCTTTTTCCAATAGGTGTATGATGAAATAGAAATTTGCCCATTAAATGTTTATCACATTCATCTTACAAAGACTGAAAATATAACTGATTTTGGTAAGTTTAACCAAAACAGCTCTCAGGAATTTTTCTTTTTATTATCCTCATTATCTACTTTCTCTCTTCAGGAGCTTTCTGCCATGTTTAGAGCCATCTTTGCCAAAATCTGTCTGCAAAAGACTTCTGACTTTACAATGAGCACTCAGATGGTTGTTTTACACTGGCAAATGCATTTCTTATTTCTCTGTTTGGGAAAGACCCATTGTCTATTCTTCTGTATACAATAAATTAGTCAAGCTTGGAATTTTCAGAAGAAAAATGTCCTTTGCCAAGGTTAATACTATCAACCAGACCATGGTCAAGGTCTGCCTTCTTTTTTTTTTTTTTTTTGTGTCGACACAGGTTGGAACAGTATCAACAAATTCTGACAGTCTTTTATCTGCAGGAGGTATTTATGCCTAAAAATGAATATATACTTAGCACAGGTATCTTATTAAAGTGGCTCTGTGCTGTTTTTCATCTACATGTTTGTGGGTATGAATGTTTGGTTTTTTTCCTGGGCTCACTTGGATCTGTATGGATTTAAGTTTGCTCCATTTATAGGTTGGGTTTCCAGTTTCTGGAATTGTTTAAAACAACTCTCTGTCTCACAGACACATTATGGAACTCATACTGTAATGATAAGCTGTGTTATTGAACCATTCTGTGGGGCTTAGATACGTATTTTTTTCAAACTATATTTCTCTTTTTACTGCACAGCATGACATTTCCTCGAAGTTGAGAAGACCTGTTAATTTTATCTGTCCTAAAAATGGCTGAAAAACAATAAGATAACTTTTCTATGATCTGTAGATGCTTTCTCATGAGAATTATTAACTAGCTGATTATGTTAATTCTACTAAATATACAAAATAAAAACGTTGTTCCAGAGAAATTTGATTTTATTTGATTTTAAACCTGTATTACTTCAGGTTTTGCTGTCACAGCTCAAGTTGATGAAAATCAGCATCTCACACACATATTTGTAAGTGATGTTCTCCCTGATGGGCTTGCATACAAGGAAGGTATGTACCATATTGACATTTAACATTGCACTCCATTGTCATATCAGTCTCAAAACATGAAGGAGATTTAGTACTGCTATCTGTGAAATGGCTCTTGGCTTTTACTATTCATACTTTTCTTTCCTGATGACCATGGAATATATATGCTAGTAGGAAGGATAATGTACACAGAATAACTGAATTATCCTGCCAGTATAATTAGAATAATTCTCCCGTGGAAACAAATTTTGCATTTGTTGATCTGACCAAGTGTTTTTGCATGAAAGAGCAGGCTGAAAGAAGAGATTTTCTCACACTGGGAAACCTCATGGGCTTGGTCAGTCTCAGACTGACCCAAGACTTTCGGTGTTGCTAGCAGTAAAAAGTAGCTTCTGTCATGATAATATTTTTCTGTACACATTTCTCCAAGCTCCTTCTCTACTGTGGTGCTCAGAAACTGCATTTCTCTTTGGCAGGATCATGTTAGTTCTGGTTCTCTGAAAAACAGAAAGGAGAAAACAGAAAACATAGAAAGTTTTAATAGCTACCTGAGAATAATGACCACTTAGTTGCTGCAAGTCTTGAAAGACAGCAGTTGCTACTGTTTAAATTTATACAAAAGCTTATAAAACTTCATCTACTGTTATTTTGCATGAATGATTTGATCTATGTGACTAGTTTCTTGTTCTTCCAGACTGGAATAATGTTATACGTATTATTGTGCTGTATGCTGATGCCATCTTTTGTAATGAATTCAGGATATGTGAGTCATGAGAGGTGCCTCTGTTCTGATCTTTTCAAAAGTTGCACTCATCTTCCATTCTAAATCCTCTAGCATCTCTAGGAATAAGCAACTTGTATCAAAGTAGGCATGAGATTAAGTTGTATTTTTATGACACACATAAAACTTCCATCAGTTCTAACAGACTTATGGAAAATAAAAATAAAAGGTGAAACATTGTAAGGTTTGGTTTGTGACTTTTCTGTTTTGTATTCCATCCTTCTTTTTTCTCCTTTTCCTCTCCTTTCACATGCTCCCAGGTCTACGAGTAGGCAATGAAATCCTGAGCATAAACGGAGAGCCTGTGTCTGATCTTGACCTTAGGCAGATGGAGCTGTTGTTTTCAGAAAGAAGCGTAATGCTCACTTTGAGAATGAATCACTGTGGGAGTCAGCAACCCTTGTGTGCATCCTGGTCATCAGATGGTGACATTTCCAGGGATCCAAAAAGTTTGTTGCCACCTCCAAACCAGTCACAGCTTCTGGAAGAGTTTCTAGATAACTTCAGAAAGAATACAGCAAATGGTAAGAAGTTGACAGCAATGTTTTAAAACCTCATGTCATGTTTCTGCTTGTGCCTCAGTAAGAAACCCAAATGCAAACAACTGAAGTTCCATTTATGCTCCATATAGTGTCTGTTATTTCATTATTTTCTATAAAGTAGAAATAGAATGAGATATGATCGTGTCTTCTGGAAAGCTACATTGTTTTAATTTGTTTGGCCATACCATCCAGCATTACTGGGCACAAGTTGCTGTAATGTTGGGTATCTCCAGTACATCCATTTCCCAGGCATGAGTGGTTGAAGTGATGTGATGATTTTCAGAGGCAGATGTATTGCTGTGTTTAACATGCTTTACAAATTCTGAAATATTGTATAAATTAAGGGTACCCTGAATGCCATAATCATTAACACCTCAGAAATTAGTTGTTCAGCTCTGCTCCCACCCTAACATACTATCCCTAGAGTGTTCCAGTTGATTATAGCCAACTGCTGTGTAGAGTAGAGCCTTTGAAAACAGTTTTCACAGAGTCTGTTTTGCTACCATACCTGGGTGTATTTCTTATTTAATACGATAGTGCTGTACTAAACATTGAATGAAGTTCAGTTGTATCCTAATGGTGCTGTGTCAGGGGCAGAACATAATGGGTTTACATATGAGGAATACTAGACAGTGAAGGTGCCAGAAGAGTCTGTGATAAAAAGATGCCAAAAGACTCAGCCCCTTGATGATTCTATGACCTTGCCAACCCCAAGAAAGGTGCTAGTGCACAATGCTGCATTGTCTTTCCAGATGGAAATAGGTGCTACATGGAGGGGCATGGTTACCCTTCCCCTTCCTGGGACAGAGGGTCCTGCACAGGAGCCGTCTGCTAGAGAACTGGCTCACATCTGATTTGTTGTTGTTGTTGTTGTTGTTGTTGTTGTAAACACATTCCTGGATTTGTGCACAGACATTTGGTTGTCTCTGGCATAGGGTGTCTGCAGGGGAGAGCACCCAGAAGTACTCTGACGAGTTGTGTGACAGGCTGTAGGTAAAACTGATCACCTCCAGGGGCCTTCATAGCTACGTCTCTGAGCCAGAATGGCCCTGGGGATTGACAACACTCAAAACTCCATCAGTTTCCAACTGATTAAGCAAGCCTCAACAACAAACAGACAAAGACCCACAGCCTTGGGATTGCTGTAAGCAGTTAACTGGAGAGAAACCTTTGCATCCTTTCTATTAATACTCACCGTTGCAGATTGCAGTCCTCTGTGTCACCAGGCTGGGGCAGACAGATGTGCACAGGGAGCATGCTGTTTGGGAAACCCTTCTGGGGGGTTTTCCATGTTTCTGGTGGGACATGCTTCTTGTGCTGTTAAAATATATATAAAATGTCTGTCTGAAACAGAAAGTATTCAGGGATTTGCTCTCCATCTTTTTTATGTCTTGACTAGTTTTCAAACAAATTTCTACAAGCAAATTCAACTACAGTTTCTTGAATGAAAAAGGTGCAGTTTTCTCACTGTGCCTCTGGGGGATGCTAGTAAAATTCTACAGGAAAGTTAGCCAGAGTGCACTGTTGTGTAAGGGATAGAAAGGAGAGGTACAAAAAGGGATCTCTGCTTTTTGTATATAATTATGATGGCAAGTGTTTTGTGATTGGATTTTTTTTTCATAATTAAAAATGGAAGAGGAGAAAAAGAATCACATAGGAGAAGTTGTCAGAATGATTTTAATTATAAAGCAATTTTATTAGGTCATCTTTTGAAATTAAAAGTAATCTGAATACAAGATTTGCAAGTAGCATCTCTCTCAGGGGCCTTAGTTCAATTTAAAATGCCATTAAATTGACTGGTGGCATAAAAGTTAGTGTAATAAAACAAAAATTATGATAGAGCTAATTAATTACATAATTACACCATGGCTATCATTCACTTTGTTGGCTTGATATCATAAGCCAGCATTACCTGGAGTATTTGGTATACTAAATGTATGTGTCCATCTACTAGATTCATCATTCCTCAGGGATAAATTTGCAACCTGTGCAAATAGCCCATTATAATAGGAAATTACTGGAGTATATATTATACACTAAGCACCAGTGTATAAAACGACACAGTATACTTGCTTTTCTGTTTAAAAGCAGCAAAGGGAGGTTTATTTTATTCTGAAAGTGAACAAATAGTTCAGACTTAAGCTTTTTGAGAAGGACTTTTATGTTTATTGAATTACCAAGTATCAGAGCTTAGTGTCTGATCATCTGATGAAGTTCAAATGAAAACAGAAGAAAATGGCATTGCTTTGAATTAAGATACTCTTAAAGGGTTTAACTGTTCTATGTTCCTTTTCCTTATTCGGGAATTGAGTAAGATTTTAGATAAGAAGATGGGTTCTTAGTAATCTGAGCAGGAATTTGGAGGCCAAGTTCTCATTTTTTTATTTTTATTTTAATTTAATATTGTTCTATTTCCTTTGATAGCATTGAGTTAGTCACTCTTAAGAACACAGCTTTGGAAATAATTTCTGATATTTGTTAGTTCATTTTGAGCCTGCTATCTAAGACAGTGCCTTTGAAAGTCCATCAGTATAAGTGGTAGGGCTCCTTTTTCAAAAATCAAGCACATGTTCTCCCAGGGTACATACCTAGAAGTAAAAGCCTTAATGTTTCTGGACTGTCACCTTCCTGCTTTTAAATATCAACTATTTCTATTTATTTTCTTAGAATATTGTGAGGATTAATAAGCTAAAATTAACAAAGCGCTTGAAAAATGAAAATTTTCAACGCTCTGAGAGTCACGCAATAATACCCTGCCAGCTGCTAGATGTCAACAACCAAGCAAAAGCAAAAGAGATTTTGCTTTAAATCTCTGCCTTCATGTAACTTAGGTGGAAATAGTTTGTCCACATTTATTTACAGTTGTGTAACTGCTCAGCATAACCCTGATCAATGCCTTTTCATACATACCCTGCTGCACAGAGGTTATTCAACCATACCTCGTGCCAAACTTTGGCAGATTTTACTGTACAGAAGTGATTGACTTTCTCCAGTCACTGACTGTTCCACTCCTAAAAATCATTCCCAGGGAATTTTACTGTGGGAGTGATTCATTCCCTCCAAGAGGGTGCCAAAGCCTTGTGGCAGTATTTTGGAGCTGCCTGTGGTCATGTCATTTGACCTTCCACATGGCAACACTGTGTTGCTGCTGCTTAGCCACTCGACTGGCAATAAACTCGTTCTGGAAAAGCAATGAGCTGAAATATTTTTTAAAAATACAGTATAACTGTGGAAAAACAAACAGCAGAGCAGCTAAACTTGCTTCAAGCTCATGCTAAGGAAATTAAACAAATGTTTGTATAGTAAGAAAAAAAAAGAGAATTGGTGTAGAATTCTTATGACTGTAGAGAAAAAATTAACTCTTTTTTTAAGATGGCATAGAAATTTAAGGAATAAACAGCAGAGAAGGAGCAAGAATGGAAAACTGTATTTTCCAAGATGGTCCCATGTGTGTTCACAGTACATCTACAGAGTGCTGAAGCAGGAGGCAGAAGCGTTAGTAGGTGTGAAAACCCATCGAAGTGTGTGAGTTGCTGTCAGAGCTGGGCAACTTTATTTTATTTTTCCAGCAAGTGGGCTTTTGCCAAAAAAGCTGTCATTTCTGGGTAGCTGACACTGTTGAAATCACTTCTAATTTGTAAATAGTTTTGATTTTATAAAAACTAAAGAAGAAATACAAAGTGGGCAAAGTGGGGGATGATGGCAGTTGGGATATGCTTTAACAAGTTTTCATGAGGAATAGTTTTTGTCTGGGAGGATCAGAGAAGTAAATGGGAAAGAAACTATTTAAAAATTGATGGTAATTATTTTTTAAAAAACGTAAGACTGCAAAGTGAAAGTTTTGCTCCTCCTCCTTCTCAGCACTGCCTTGGCCCATTTGTCCAGCCCCCAGCACTGGTCCTGCCCCTGTGACAGTGGCACTTGTAGGAGTCCTCGATGAAGACAATTTGGGACAAACTTTTTTTTCCTCTCCTTTTCTTTCCCCCTTGCAAACTCAGTGAGTTGAACTGGTGGGTGCAGAGGTCTGACCATGGTCAGAGCCAGGTAAGCAGCAAGACCTGCAGGTATGAACAGGGGAGGCATGGGAGGCAGAGCTGCTCAAGAAGAGTTGCTTTTAGAGGTGGCAAGCTCTTTTTCAGCTCTTAATCTATGAAATATCTACCAGTCATTTATGCAAAATGTAACTGCTTCAAGAAGAGAATCAGTGGTTTAAACTCTCACATGAGAAGTGTCTCTTCTGTTTTTCAAGAAATAATTCGCTTCTGATTTTAACCTTTGCAAGCTTACTCAGAAGCAAAGTGCCCCAGTTGACCTATTTCAACTATGTTTCAGGGGATAGTTTCAGTGCCTCTGTAAAGCTAATTTGGAAACCACAGCTGCTCCAGAAAACTTTTCTCCATTCAGCATCTTTCAGGTACTGTCGAGCCCAGAGAGAAGAAAAAGGTGGGAGCTGGCTCTGTGTGTGCTTGTGTCACTGTCTGAGCCTTGCTATGCAATGAAGGAGAAGTTCCTGCCTGTTCTTCTAGCCCTTTTGGAGTTGGAAGACCTGTAAGTCCCTTAAGAAAAGAAGGAAAGTCAGAAGGAAAGGGAAGTTAACTTGCTGCTTGCAATAGCAAACACAAGCTCCTTGTGCCTTGCACAGTGCTTCCCTATTGTTTTCAGAGCATTTCATAAGCCTCTTATAAGCTAAGATTCAACACATTTTGCAAACAAAAGTAAAACTACACCGGAAGACATGTTCGACATAACCTATTCATGTAGTTCTTTGCAAATTGCAAAGTTTTGTTTGCCTAAATTCTCTTAATCTTGCTGTGGGGCATGGTCTTCCTGGTGCTGCAAAGCCGTCCTTGTGAGAAATCAATGCAATTTATTTTTATTCTGTCACAGGAAGCTTTTTTGAACTCTGAGGAGGTGAATATTACTTGTTAGCTTCCTGAGGACTCCCACAGTCTTGCTAGGCCATCTCCGAGGAAGGTGTGCTGGTGTTGCAGGTTCCTGAATGTTGTTGGCTCTTTCCTGATCTTTTGAATACCTGATATCTGATGGTTTGCATGGTGTGAATATGCTAGAAAAGCAGTGTCACAGAGCAATCATATTGTTTCCTGTGCAGGGTGACTGGTTATCAGTGTGAAGATCTATGACTTCGAGTTTCTATTTTCACTCATTACCCAATTTACTTCAGCAGGAAGCTATGCAAGCGCAAGAGGACATGCTGAGGCTGGGTGTCAAGGCGAGCTCAGAGATAAGGTGTATGTTTGAAATTGCCTTGGAAAACTGTTAAGTTGGCTTTCACAGCGACTGCTTTTGCAGCATTAATGTGAATATGCTGGAGCTGTGCTCTGGTCTTTCACTGGGAAAAGAACATTTGTGGCTCTGAACAACACCTGGGACTATTAACAGTGTAGCAGTAAATTCAAAGAAATATTCATCTCCTCACAGGAGCACTTGTTGTCTACTGTGTGTTGTGTAATACAGAATGTTTCCCAAGAAGGGTGGTTTAATGAGCTCTTACTAGCACTTGACAAACACTCCTGTTTGCTTCCTGCTAGATGCACATGCTGCAAATTAAAAGACTGTTTATGCTCTAAAATGGGACAGCCTTAAATGCTCTTCATAGTGCTTTTCTACTGATAGTGCATTCTGTTCTGCTTTGCTAAATGCTGCTATGACTTAATCCCTATGAAGTCAATGGCCCAAAGTTGTTTTTTTTCTGGTGTAAACTCTGTTAAACCTTGTGGAGCTGCACCCTCTGACTCTGTGGCAATACATGGACATGAATTATGATGTTACCCATCCTTTTGAATCCTGTAGACTTATAATACAGTAAGCAAGGAGATTTATTAATAATGATAAAGTTTGAGACATGCACATGCCTTTGGCACATTTAAAATACATCAAATGGCAGATGTTGTTGTATGTTTCATAGAGGTAAAATAGATTCGGTAATTATAAAAACAAACTGTCTAAGCCAGCCACAAATTCTTGCTAAACTGTTAAATTACTTTTTTTTTTTTTCTTTTTCTTTTTCTTTTTTCTTTTTTTCTTTTTTTTTTTCTTGCTGGTTTTGTGTCTGAGATGGAGCTGAGATGGAGAAGAAAAATCTAAGGTGGTGCATTTGGCCAACTCCATTTGTTGTCCTGCTCTGCTAGGCACAGATAACCACTGAGCAGTAGCACAGCAATCAGGAGAGCTGCTGGCAGCACCCTGCATGTCCAACAGCAAGAGTCTATTTAAGAGGATGTCAAGGAATGTGCACTTGGGAAATGTATGCATTCTGGTAACAATTTGAGAAGCCAGTGCAAAGTGTTAAGATTAAAACTGGAAAGCCTGCACGGTTGTCTGGCTGGCAGATACTTGTACGGAGAAAGTTTAGTAAGCTAAACAACTCCATAAAAACATATTCAAATTCAGGGGGTAATCAGGCATTGCTACAGAAGCATAGGCAGTTATTTCCTACTATGTTGCTAATTTGTACCTCTTATTGATAACTGAATTGACAAGTGAGTCAAATTGCTTTGTTTCCTGACCAACAGTTAACCAACAAAGGAACTCCCAGGGGTTCTAAAAGATTCTGCTCTAATTTCAAAGTGGATGTTTCTGCAGATATTTAAGGGAAAAAAAAGAAGAAAAGAACATAAAGCAGCCTACAGAAAGTCACACTTGCAGAAGTAGGTGGCTGACTGGAGCTAAGCCACTGTTCAGCACGTGGCTTAACATAGTTCAAGCTGTATGGTATAAGAATATTTGCACAAACATGCTGGCTTTTTATAAACATGAAAATGTGCAATGGTTGAACAAGAAGCATCTCTTTTCTCACTGAAGAATGAGAACAAAGGAGACTTATACTAGTTGAATATTTCACAGAATCACAGAATTGTAGGGGTTGGAAGGGACCTCCAGAGATCATCGAGTCCAACCCCCCTGCCAAAGCAGATTCCCTACACCAGGTAGCACAGGTAGGCATCCAGGCAGGTCTTGAACATCTCCAGAGAAGGAGACTCCACCACCTCCCTGGGCAGCCTGTTCCAGTGCTCCGTCACCTCACTGTAAAGAAGTTCTTGCGCACGTTTGTGCGGAACTTCCTATGCTGCAGTGTCTGGCTGTTTCCCCTTGTCCTGTCTCCACTCACCACTGAAAAGAGTCCTTTTCAGACTCTTGCCTGAAGAATGAGCTTCTCTCTTTCTACGCTTTATGAGATCTGCAATAAGAACAACTCTGGTTCTGCTGCCCTTTGGCAAGCATATAGAGAACCTGCTGATGTTTCAACAGTTTTCTCTCTGAAACCAAAACATCTGGATGAGAGAGGCTGCGAGTAGAGCCTTCTTGTCTGGCCAATAACTGCAAGCCTTGTTTGGTAACAATTCATCTTGTCAGTGACAGGCATCTATTAATCACGTTTTGAAGAACACTATCTAGGAAGACTGGTGTTATGACAGCTGCATTATAATCTTCTTTCCAGATTTAACATCTTGAATGTATTATTGAATGATGTTTCTAGCTACACCAAAGAGTCAGCTTAACTGAGAACATGCCTTCCAGCCAGTTATGAAATACTTATGACAACCAAGTGATAGAAGCCAATATATCTTGCAGAAAGAAAAATGTTCTGAATGGTAAAATTGAGTGCATTTTTAGTATGTTTTTCTTATTTGTTTAGTTTTCATTTTCTAGAATCTTAATTTACTAGTACTAGTAGAGTCAAGTTGTGTTAATTTAGCAAGAGTTTGAAAGTTAGCATCCGAACATATGCTAAAGTCATTGTGAAGAACTTGAAAATTTCCTAACCTGGAGAGGAAGAGGCTTTTATTTGGTAATAAATTTAATATTTCACTGCCTTATGAAATGTTGGTTAGAGCAGCAGAAAAGCACAGTTAATAACCAAAGTTATTGCCTTACAAAAGTGTTTTGAATTTAATCCAGCAGTGGAATCTGAGCACTTAAGTAGTAATACTTGCCTGTGAGTACCAACTGCAGGGAAACAACTGAACTGGCACTATGCAGTAGTTAAACACTTAGCTCCATTCAGTAGTTTTAGCTGGAATTTATGTAACATGAATAATTCCGTAATTCTGTAAAACTTAACTGGAGATTAATAAGAATATACACTTTGGATCCCTGGTACTGAAATACTGACCTTACTGTTTTACATTCACTTCCTAGTGGTGATGAGAGGCTGGAGAGCAGCCCTACGGAAAGATATGTAGGGGTTCTAGTTGGGGTCAAATTGAACACGAGGCAGCAATGTGCCCTGGGAGGACAAAGGACCAGCTGAGAGCCCCTTCCATCCTGGTCTTAGGGGATAATATGAGCCAAAGAACTCAAAGATCTGATTCTAAAATAAGCAAGACATAGGAGTTATTCATGATAAAACTAGTGAACCCAAAACCTTCTCCTGCAAAATTTGAATGCCTTCTTCAACAAAGATTGAGAGGCTATCTATTGAAAGCCGTCCTATAATTACTTGGGATTAACTGTTACTTTTTGAAAGGTATTCGTTGGAGCCATTTAGAAAGAAAAACGGATACAGAAGGAAATGCTTGCATACCTATCTTCTTAACTTCACTACAAAAGAGTAAATATACTGTTGAAAACTTGAAATACATTTAGTTGTTTCAGACCAAGATAAATAGCGCAAGCATTCTACCTGCCAGGCTTAGTTATTTAACTGAGGTTATGAGTGCTACTCTCCAAGGGAGCATTGTTAGAGTTCAGCACGCTGATATTTTGTGTCTCTAGGCAATGCTGGAATGCTTTACTCACCACTCCCTGTTTTTCAATGAGTCAAGGAATAAAGACCACCAAGACTTTGTACCTTTCTGAGATTTAGCTCAGGCTTTAATATTGGTTTAAGAAATATTTGTTATTTTCTCTTGTAAATCTACTTTTCTCTTAATAGTAACATTGTTTAGAATTATATGGGAATTAAAACCTTATGATAATTAACTGATCGGTCTGGAGAATTCACATAGCAATGAAGAATGCAGCTTTCCATACTTTGGTTAAGTTTATTGCCCAAATATATTTTCTTATTCCCATCCTAACCACTAACTACTCTCTGTAGCGTAAGTCTAGGATGGAGAATATCTTACATGCTAAAGGTTGGCTGTGTTGTTTGTTACAGGCAGTTTCTAGAGAGCTAGTAAAAATACTGAATGCAGTATTTCCCAGAGAATAGAATTCTCTGTAATTCCTTATAATTTTGGATTCCAGCCTTTTCAAGCTTAAATCTTATACTTTTATTCTTATACTTAAGTTTATATCCAATTTATTGCTATTTGCAATGTATATGTGAAACCACCAGACAGCACCAGAGTTTAAAAATGCTGCTAATTGGTCTGATTGGGAATCTGGATATCTGTCTTTTACAGACTAGACCAAGGCTATCCTAATTGGTAGAAGCTTTTTGCGTGCATGTGTTTTTACATCTGAAACATCTATCTACTGGAGATAAAAATCCTCAATCAAGAGAATGGGAAATGAGAGCACCATTTCCTTCCCGAGTGCTAGAGAACTACAACCAGATAAGTCTGCAGCAGAAAAAAAAAGAGTTAAAAACAAACATCTAAGGTGCAATCAGCAAGCAACTGAGGTGCAGGACGCAGGATGCACCTCACCTATTTGCACTTGTGATATAAACATTATCTTAGTGTTTGATGCTCTTTGCCAGAATCCTTACATACCAGCACTAATGAAACAAAGTAATTTCTGTGCTGTGCTAACAGATAGTTGTCTATGTATGTGCCTGTGTAGCTGTAGTTAGTTTTCACATGCTATAGTAGTGCTTTAGCTTTCACGTACTATATTGATGCTACATTAATGATAGAAACAGAGAATGGAACAGAATTTCCAGACTCACAGAATCCAGTCCTCTGCTAGTTGAGGCTTTCAACAACCTTGTTCATGGAGTTGTTCTATTGATGGTTGTTCTATCCTATTTTAAAATAGGGTGGTCTATTAGCATCCTGGATAAGCCTGTCAGAAATTCATTCATGTGATGTTTAAATGCCCATCTTCTCATTATTCTTTGCATAGGCAAATTCCTGGCCAGCGTTATAACTGATCCAGGCCTGACCATTGCTTAGGTAGCTTTAACTCAAAGCTTTATGGTTTTACCCCCTTCTCCACACTCTCATGCTTTTCATTTGTGTTTCCAACTGATGAACCACAGCTTATAGAAGGAATTGTTCTTATGAGTCCTTAAAATTGTGTCCTGCACAGATTCATTCTGGGACTGTGGCTCTATCTTCAAGGTCATTTTGCACCTTCTGTATGGTAGTCTAGTCATGTTTTTAATGATATGTATTAAGTTTGATTGATCAGTGTGTTTAATTGTAGTCATTCCTATTGTACTTTCTGCTAGCCAGTTCTCCCGTGGTTTGGTTCCTATTTTCTTCTGTTTTATGAAATGATATCCCTTGAGATATTATAAAGGTGTAAAGGTGTTTGAATTTTATTTATTTATTTATTTACTTAAGCTTAGATTTCTGGTTGTGAAAGCCTTTGGTGTGTTACTACGAAGGTCACTTCCTACAGCCGAGTCCCCCAACATTTTTACTCCTTTTAACATAGGTATTGCTTGTTGTTCAAGAAATTATCATCCCCTCCTCTCCATCAGCATCTGGGTCATTATGAAAATGGTTTCCTGTGTCATTTTTTCCTGCTGAAGGTAGACAGGTTTAAACCTGGTATGAGACCAGGTTTACCATAAGCAAGACACCAGAAAGGACTCAAAGGATTAACTACTATTAACAAGCAACTCACCGTAGCTGAGAAAGAGATGGGTTCAGATACCTGCCTGAATCTGACAGAGCAGGGGACTTTGTCTCTTTGCCCTGCACCATAGGTCAATATCCTGATGTCAAACTATTTCTTTTTGCTCTTTGGAATTTCTTTCTCAGCATTTTAGGGGGGAGGAAAAAAAAAAAAAAGAAGCATAAAACAAAAGAACAGTTTCATTCTGATGCAAAGCGAAGATTTTTGAAATATGGGAAAATTTTGGGAATATGGCAAAATGGAAAACCAGTTTTCCATATGGCTTTTATGGCTTTATTTTTATCAAGGTCAGGGCTGCCTGTGACTGTCAAAAGTGCCTCTTCATTTGCAGAGGGTAGTTATCAAGTGATGCTCAGAACTGCTGCTGCTGCTAAGAGCTGAAAATAGCGCCCCTGCACCGCTCTTAGTATGTCTTGAAGTGAGAGAATGGGTGCATTTAATTTTGCTGTGTTACCTTCCCTTGTAGATTTAGAATGATATTTTTTTTTTTGCAATTTATTGTTATCAATATAGTGGCAGATGGAAACACACCCTCTTCTTGTAGTTTGAAAAAGGGGCTGGTTACACCACCTACATAGTGCTTGACACTTGATAACACTTGACATGCTTAAGACGAGTATTTCTCTTTTTGAAATTGGTGAGAAAAATCTACATGTTTCAAAGTATTACAAACAAGAATTATAAAAGAAGCAGAATTCTCAGTTTATACTTTTTCCCTGTGGTAATTTTGCCTTTGTTTGCAGTCAGTGGCTGAAGTGGTAACAGCAGCACCGAGTAGAAAGTAATTAAGTCTTCTTGGTTAATTGAACAAGAAAAGGAGATTTGAATTTGTTGATGACTTTATGGTAAATGAATTGCTGGATGTTGATATTTTCCAATTGGTTTCCTTTGGTGTCTTGGCTAGGAACATAGAATGGGTTATTATTGTCTCACATATCTGTTGGAGGATGTTTCCATTGTACCTCATCACTGACAAATATTTGAATGTCTTCTGTATTGACCACTTGTACATGTTTCACCACAGAGACGTGGAAGAGGCATTTCTGTAGGTGTACAGAGCTCTCAGATGTGCTGTATTTTTATCTTTCTCATTGATTCTCCCATCTGTTTGTGCCATGCCCACTTTAAACCAAATAATTAGTAATGAGAAACATGACTTAGCAAGTATATTTTCTTCCAGTTTTTAGTGGTTGTGTTATCATTTCTTTCTCTTCGCTATTTGTCTTGAGTGATTCAGAGTCATGTATCTACTTGCCAGAGAGACACAGTATTGCAGAGGTAATGGCAGTGGGGAGGAAGTTCATTTGGAACATTTGCATTTGTTGGTCCAAAGCCTGATACACACAGCGCACTTCCTCCTTTGGTGATGATGTTGGTAGTTGAAGGTGATCATCGGGTTCTTAATGCTTGATCATTCATCACTGGAAAGCAAGCATAAGGCTTGTTGTGCATGTCATATGTTGTAGTTAACCTTTTCACAAAATGGCATTTTGTCCCTGTGCTTTTCTGAGGATATTATCATTTATCTGAGGTTGCTATTTAGCTTACTCACAGTAAGCTGACTTGTATTTTGGCATCTGGAGGTTCTCCTGGTTGCTAAATAGGAAGCAGCTATCTGTTTCTGAGATATCTGTCCTTCTCAGATGGAAGGGATATACATTTGAACTCACTGTATGTGAGCGTCTACATGTGTAAATAGAACAGAGGGATGTTCATTCAGCATCATGTGAGAAAAATTATGTTAAAATATTGAAAACAAATTTCATTTAACTCAGCAACGTTATCAGATGCTTTCTTCTTCCAGAAAGGTTTATTACAACCGTATCAATAGGATAAATCTAATATACTACGGTAGTGGTATTGTATAGGCAGAACTAGTAATGAGATACTCCCCATTACTGTTCTGGACATCTCCTAGGCAATATAGTTCCAGCAAAGCAGTCATTCTTTTTATTTTCTAACTAGTTAGTAATGTAGTTGTACTAAGTAACATAGAGGTGGCTAAGAGGAAAACACCATTGCCAAGAAGTGGCAATTTGACCTTTTGTTTAGATAATTTTTAGGAATATATATCTACTTGCATACTTTGTTAATTTTCAGTGAAGATCCAAAATGTTATATACTGAAACAATTTTTATACTTGTGTGGCTATAACATTGATCTGAATGCTGTACACACTCTCTGTGGTTATGTTGCTATCCTGAAAGAACAGTAGCTACCGCAGCCTGCAAGGTAACAGTTTTACAGTTTTTGAACATCTTTGCTATATGAATCCTGTGGTACAGCTCAATCCATATGTAAAAGTTTAAAGAAGATTCAGTTTTATGGGTTGCCTTATTATTCCTGTTTCATTTAGTAAAACAAGAGAGAATTTTGGTATTCTGCTTGTGTTCTTAAGCTTTGCACTTGAAATTTCACATTCTTTAAGGCAGTGTATATTTTCTTTACCCTTTGACTTATTTTTTTAGCTATGCAGCTGATGTTGATGCTTCTCTGCTCTTTGGGAATAGTTCAGTGATGTGTAGGAACAAATCCAGAGGAAGTCTGCTTCCACAGTAAAAGGAGAAAAGGGAGACAGGATATGGATGCTAAACTGATCAACAAGCCATGCTTCCTTCCTTCCCTCTCTGTGTTAGTTTGGCATACAGTGTACAGTAGGATGTCCTTTTTCTCTCTGGATCCTTTCCATGTACTTTTTAAATTCAGTATTTAAAATGGCATTTAATATTGCTTACTCTTAACTCTAATCAGTTTTTACGCCAATAGCAAATGCTATGAAAATGGTCAAGACAATATAAATCAACCTCTGACAGTCCAGGAGACTACAAGAAGAAGAAGAAAAAAAAAAAAAAAAAAAAAAAGACAAGAGTGAAGGGAAGAAAAGATAGATTATATGGAAAAAGTGATACAATATTTTGCTGCCTGCTTTGGTTGTTGTCATTATGATTCGTTCTGTTCTTGGGATCTACTGATTGTTTTACCTTATTGTCGTTTTTTTACATTTATGCTTTTGCTTCATTGCTTACGGAGGTTAGTTTCACTTATTTCCTGTTTTGTAAAGGACTGATACGTTGTGGCCAGCAGGGTAAGGGAGGTGATTATTTTCCTCTATTCCGCACTCATGGGGCCCCATCTGGAGTACTGTGTCCAGGTCTCAGTCCCCCAGCACAGAAAGGATGGGGAGCTGTTGGAGCAGATCCAGAAGAGGCCACGAAGATGATCAGAGGGCTGGAGCACCTCTCTCAGGAAGAAAGGCTAAGGGAGTTGGGTTTGTTCAGCTTGAAGAAGAGAAGGCTCCAGGGAGACCTCATTATGACCTTCCTGTGCTTAAAGAGAGTTTATAAGCAGAAGGGAGAGAGACATGGTCTGGTAATGTCAGGACAAGGGAGAATGGCTTTAAATTAAAAGAAGGAATTTTTAGGTTAGATTTTAGGAGGAAATTTTTTACTCAGAGGGTGGTGAGGTACTGAAACAGACTGCCCAGTGGGTGCCTCCCACCCTTGGAGGTGCTCAAGGCCAGGTTGAATGGAGCCCTGGGCAGCCTGCTTATGACAGAGGTGTTGGAACTAGATGACTTTTAAGGTCTTTTCCAAACTAAGCCATTCTATGATTAGTGGTCACTTTGTTAATCAAGGAAAGGATATGAGTTTCCCAGTGATATCCAGTTTGACATCAGGTAGCTCTCTGATGAGAAAAACAAACAGACAATCTCAGCTGCATGCTGTGTGAAGGTAGGGGAAAATAATGGCACTGAAAGACAGAAGACAAGTAAAAAGAGCCCAAATGGCAAATAAAGTCAATTAATGTTTTAGGAGTTGGCTTACTTTTTGTGAATCCAGGAGCTGACAGTGACTGAAGTCAGTGGTCATTCATGTGACCCATATACAAAAGGGAGGCTCAATATGACTTTAGAATTCCAGAAGGCAGAAGAAAATAATTCATGCGTGGTGGAGGAAGAAGAGTAAAAGCGGCTCCATGTTAAGTTCTTAATGAAGATGTGTGACTGGTGAAGCTGTGTAAAATGTGTTGTTTCTGCAAAGGTGGCTTAGGGTCTCTGAGATATCAGAAGCTACATCTGACTCCAGATGGAAAAGGCACAAGATACTGAGAGGAGAAAAGAGATGGGACACTGGTCCTAAGTGGGAAAAGACAGAGTAGTCAAGTCTTCGGTGTCTGAGTGTAAAGTGTCAACCTTGACACTGAGCTTGAGATAAGTGGTGCTATTTCAGGTCTAAAATTCCCACTTCCCTCTTTGCTTGGGTTTATGAATCCTTGCTAACAGGAACTATTTGATCGGGACAGGCCAGCAACAAGTCCTGTCCTCAACCAATTTGAAGCCAGAAAGCAACGATATTGCTGAGCTGGCTGGGGAAGGGAAGTCTGGTTGATAGCTCTCCATCAAATCAAGGATGCAGAGGATACAACAACTGCCTCATAGTAAAAATAAAAACAGCAGAAAAAGCCCCACTTCAGGATTTAAACACCCAGGTGGAGAGAAAATCACATTGCTTCTAGTTCTCATGCTTTTATTACAAGATAAATAATACTTTTGCCAATTAGTTTTTGAAGTCAGTGTTTAAATGAGAATCTTAGCTTTCGTATAAAAATATATACGCAGCATTTGTAGGTGTTGAGGAAAACTTTGAAAATGTGGTGTGAGATATATCCTAGAGGCTTACATGACAGAAAACAGGACTTGGGTTGATAATACTGCTGATCAAAAAACAGAAGAATTTGTTTCCCTTCTAATAGTTTTTTTAATAAAGAATTCACTGCACATTTTAAGCAACCAGTTGAGGAACCATAAAGAGAAAATTACTATTTTTATATGAATGTTCAGTGTTGTTTGATGGATCTTGAGTTTATACATAAATGAGGTACAGCCTCTCAATAAGTAGAGTAGGACATTTCCTACTACTCTGTTTTTTCATTTTTCCAGATGCCCTGCACTTGAAATCCAAATTTATTAAAATTGGTTAACTGATAGTAACAGGATGAAGTTTCGTCAGTATTATAAACTGTAGTGCTTGTTCCAAGGCAAAATTCTCTTTTTAAATCTATAAGGGATTCAGGACTAAGTCATGTCAAATAGCATGTTCATCCAAGGAGAACTATTGAGAGCATCCTCATTGGTTGTCTTAGCACAGTGTGCTGATTATAAATAAAGCTACTTTAGAAAGCATGCTGCTAGCAAGAATGTGAGGCTTGTTTTTGTAGATTAGAGATGCATATTGCTTCAGATGGTTCTTACAAGTCCAGCTCATTGTTTTAAAAGCAGAATTTTCAGACAGAGCTTCTCTTGACTTTGTCCTCTTCTGTTATTTTCCATATGGCAGGGGGGGTGAGTGGCAAATCTTGTATTCCTTCTCTTGCTCTATAAAAATTCTGCTAGGCACTAAAAGTATCTGCAGATAAAAGCAAATACTTTTCCTGTTCCTCTCCTGTAACCCTCTAAATTATTTGTTTTCTCTCAAATGCAGATTTTAATAATGTGCCCGATGTCACATCCAGCTTGAAAAGGAGCAGTACGGATGGCACTCTGGACCAAGTACCACAGAGGGAGAAGACTGATCCACCTTTCAGGGTAAGAATATACCTGACATAAGAATCCTTAAAAGTGAAAAAGTAGAGATATCTCATTGTTAACACAGTGTTTTGAGGGGGCAAAAAATTAATATAATGGCACTAAGTTGGAAAAAGATGCAAGCATATTAGCTGTATTTAGTATTTTGCTGTCTGCTGGCAGGTCAGCATCTCTGGAATAGCTGCTGCATCTCCAAAAGCATTGTGATAGGGGCAAATGGCAAAGAGATGAAGACTTGTCAAATTCCTCTTTCTGTGTTGCTTGAATCCACTTCTCCAGAGAACAATGAAACTAGTACAGCTTTTTAACTGATTCAGTTAATTCTTACTTTTTTTTCTTTGCTGATAGTATTAGGACTTGTTGAGATTGCATTGACCAAAGCAACACTTACATAACATGAATAATTTCAACTGACTTGCAAACTTTGAGAGATGCAGTTCTGGAGATCCTAGTGATTTCTGCTGTCTTATTTGAAGAACCTTTATGCATCTGCAAATATTATTTAACTTCAGCTGAAATAATGGATGCTCATGCCTTTTCTCAGTTAGGGCTTTGGAGAATGATGTAGGAACCCTCACAGTTAGTGTCTGTCTTTGAATGCATTGGTCTTCAGAGAGCAATTTTTACCCTTTTTCCTCCACATCTGTCAAACTGCAGTCTGTGTCCTGCCCAAGTGCATGTTGTTTTGAACCCCCCAGGTGCTAGCATGGGTAGCTTTCGTGTCTGTGGACTTTATGAGGCATTGCCATTCTGACAGCAGAATTGGTTTTGTTGCTTCTGTTGGTGAGTTGGTTGTACCTCAAATTAAATGTGTGATAACACTTATGTTACACAATTATATAACAGAAAAGAAGTTTATATGGTTCAGGAACGTATTACTGGTTGTATGGAATATTTAGATAGGCAGGCAGAGGTAAGAGAGGAACAGTAGAAAGCCAGAGATGAAGCAAAATGTAAAATCTCAGAAGACCAAAGTGAGGAAGATGCGTTTTGCCTCTAGCCATACCGTACCCAGAGGAACTGATTGTCTTTTATGTTTGCAGTCCGTTTGTATTCTCCTTCAGTCAAATACAGATGACTTTATACATTTTTCTGTGAGAGTAAGGAGAAGCTTGGTGATTTGGGGCCGTTAGCTCATCTCTTTTTTCACAGGGGATTCCCATGGAGATAATCTCTATCTTGTGTTCCACTGTGATTATGCTTCCAAAACGTCTTTGCAACCATAAAGAAAAAATCCTAGGGGGATTGTTCTCCCCTTAGGATGCATTTGGCGGTGACAGTGCAGATTTCTCTGCTGTCCTGTTCTAGGGCATCTGCAGTGTGTTACAGTCAGAGCCAAAATACCTTCCACCTTTGTGAGAACCCAGGCGAGGTGACACCTATGCAGCACTTGGTTGTGTGAGCAGGCTGGTGCTTGGCCATGTCACCGCTGCATCCCTAGTGCTGCAAGGTGCCTTGCTTTCCTGGGGTGTGTGCCACCCCCAGTGTGCCATGCAGGCAGGGGGACTGAGCACCCATCCTGCTGGAGGGGAGGAGGCTCTGCAGATTCAGTATTGCTTTAGCAGAGAAACAAAGGCTTTGTTTGTCAGTCACCCCTGATTGTCTGTCAAATACAGCAAATTATAGGAAACTAGGGAGTGTTCAGCTGGATTTAAATACACAGAGAACAATTCTTTCAGAGCAGTTTTTGCTAAATTCGCTCTGATGCTCTAAATTATGTGCTATGGTTGTAGTTTGAAAAGAAAAAGGGGGAAAACAGATAGGTCTGTTCCCTGACCTCTCTCCAGTTGAAAAACAATCACATCCATCAGCATAAATGGCTTGTGCACAATTTGTTGGAGTAAATGCCCAGACCATACTGCAGTTCACTCCTTGGGTTGGTGTGCAGGTCTGCTAGTGTCATTTCATTAAAAACTATTTGAAATTGTCCTAGTTTTCTAGGTGCAAGGGGGGAGAGATGGCTCAGCGAATCAAAAGCAGTCTGACTTGAACTGCAGCTGTAAATGAGTCTGTGACAGCTCTACAATTTCTGCAAATGGTTCGTAATTGACTGCCGCTTTTCTGTTGGAGAGTGCCTATTACTGTCAGAGCTTTTGTCTGACCCTTCTGATTTCTCCAATAAATGGAGAATTAAAAACCTCGCAGTAAATTTAGGAAGCAGTATATGCTGTACGTGCCTCAGTAATTGGCTATAAAAAAAATTAAAATGATTTCTGTTTTTATAGCTGTGATTTGGGACTGCTCACCAGATGAACAATAGCTATTGCTAATAAAAGCTAGTCTGAGGAAATTGTGTAGCCTCAAAAAGCACAGCATCTGGATTTGTTTTGTTGTTTTTTTTCTCCCATCCCCTTTGCCTTCTGTTTCCTGCGTGTGCTAACTTGATCCATGGAAGTGGGAGAACGTAGGGCAGACACGTTGGTGTTATGCAGAGTATGGGGGAGAGCAGATCTGTAGCCGCAGCGTGGAGAGGACGTTGGTGGTGCTGAGAGGTACTGAGCACAGCCTGGAACAACAGGCAGCTTGGGATTATTTTAGGAGAGAAACAGCCAGACATGCTCATTTCCCAGCTGACAACAGCTGTAGATGTAATTCTGTGGCTCTGAGGGAGCAGGCTCCTTTGAAGTTTGGTTGTTTTCTGTCCCATAACATGTAAGTAATTAAAAAACAATCTTAAATGGTTGCATGTGTGAGTTCTGGATTTTAATGTTTTTATTCGCAATGTTTTTGACTGTTTTTCACTATTATTCTCTTCATCTTATACCAAGCTAAGATTAAACGTTATCTTAACTAAAACATACAGGAAGGCATTTCCCTAGTAATTTCAAATAAAAATGTCTTTTGTTGCATGCGTACTGCATTCAAATATGTGCTCATTTGTTCTTTCATTCATTTTTTTTGTAGTCCAAGAAATGAATGATTTTAGAAAGCTCTGTTTGTCTTTCATGTGAGACTTAACAAATGAATTAGGAAGATAGTAGAGGATTATTTCATTCCAGAAATGAAAACTGCTCCTCCAGTTATAAAATATTATTGAAAAGACATGGATGTCAAGAACTATCCATTCTAGATGCTCATTAGTTTTGTCAGCTCTGTACACTCTGGGATGCCCTGTTCATACCTTTACTGAAAACCTCCTTTCCTTCCTTCCTTCTATTTCATCTACCAAGAAAAGATGTTACAATTCTAACACACTCTGCTGCAGTGCATTTTCAAACTGTGTTAAAATACTGTTTATGTGGCATTGGCAAGTTGTCCCTGCAATTGTTGGTTGTGGAATACGTAGGCGTCCCGTTGACAGAAGAATGGAGGACCTTAGAAAATGTGGGGATTCAGTGTGCCTGTCAGTGCAATTAGGTTTAGTTGTGTTTAATCATTTTGCAAATTATTTGTCTGGGTTTCTGTTGCTCAGTTAAATCCTGGTACGTTGACAGTTGCCAAGAATCAAACTGTCT
The DNA here is from genome assembly GCF_019238085.1 of Lagopus leucura. Lineage (NCBI taxonomy): Eukaryota > Metazoa > Chordata > Aves > Galliformes > Phasianidae > Lagopus > Lagopus leucura. Next base: position 53,378,745 of record NW_024962252.1, on the reverse strand, counting down.
GTGCACCTGGGTAGCATGAATGCAACTTTTCCTTTAGTTACTTGTGATTTCTAATTGTATTGGTTAGAAATGCTTTCTTTAACCCATGGTTTCCTCTAAATGAAGTTTAGTCATCTCTTACTTTGTATTTTCTATATTTTAAAAAATGTCCCCTTATGAAAGATAAGCATAGCTAAAAGGTGAAATTTTACAATATTTCTAACTCCTCTTCTAGGAGTTCACTTAAGATAGTTGTGCTCTGATTTTGGCTACTCTAAATATTTGGTGTGTTGTAAGAGACAACTATTTGCCACTTCAAGTTAAATTTTAACAAAAGGAAAGAAGGATTTTCTTATAAATGCATCTGTGTGAAGGGGAAGATATGTTTTCATTTCAAATATTTTACAGATTATGAAAAAAAAACTTGGTATAAATTTAGTGCAAATATATGAAGTAACTTTATTGTGTTCTCATGCATGTAAAGAGTTGTATTTATAAGAAATATGGATAATTTAACACACATAAGCCCAGTACAAATAGCTAGTGTTGATAATAAATAAAAATAGACAGTGAATGCAGAATGAGTTTATGCTGGCATCTTTAAAAATTAACATTGCAGATGCAGAAATGGAATCTAGTGTGATGAGAAACTATGCATGTTAACAAGAATTTGCTTTCTATAGAATGCCCAACACATTTGACTTTGTAGCATTTTGGAAGTGGTGCTATATTGCTTTCAAATAATGAAGTAAAAGACTCTGGAAGTTGGTTATGGAGACTCTTACAGAAATTAGCTTTACTTTGCAAAACAAAAGTAGGAAAAATGTATTGCAACTACTTGTGCTTTTCAGAATCTGCTTTAGGATGCTTGAATATTTTATATAATGCCAAGTGGTGCATCTCTTTGGTGCTTTTGAAGCTTGTGTTTTCTCTTTTATGTGATGCCAGTTTTGGACAGTCCTCCATTAGCCAAAGAGGAGCTTCAGCAGGTATAGTGAGAAACTGATGTTTCCATGAACTCTGAATATCAGATATCATGGTAGGAAATCTGATTTGGGCTTCTTTGCATCCAGTGTGTTCTTGGGCTGGCATTAAATTCTCGCCACTCAGCTCACACTGCTGATGTGCAAACTTGCCCATAAAGTTTGAGCATCTGGATTGTCAGACAGTGCCTGAGTGGTATAAATAGGAGACTGAGACAGAGTCAGAAGATAACACCTATCACAGTGAGCTTCCCAGAACAGTGCTTTCAACAAAGGCAAAACATGTATATCATGGTTTCAAAGCAGAAATCCTTGTGTTTTGTATTAGCTGATTTCACAACAGCTGTTTCTGTAATAAAAATCATTGAGTATTGTAAAGAGATCACTGCATATATTGTTTTGGCCTCTTGAGTATACAGTATAGCCGTGTACTGGAGGGATGATCTTCATAAGTTGAACAGAAATTGTTTTCTCTTTAAGCTGTCTGAAACTGATGTGGAAAACCCTTCATTAGAAGCGACAGTACAACCACCAACTTCATTTGAAGAAAATAGTAAAAATGTTGAAGTTGAAGTGTAAATGTTGAAGTATGGTGGTTAGGTTCAAAACTGAGAGTAAGAATGTGTATCCCATTGCTAGTCTGCTTCTACTTATTTTCTTCTGTTAAAGAAAACAGGATGATTTCCTTTTAGAGAGAGAAAGAGGGCAACTACGACAGCTGCCGTGGAATAATGGAGGCTGAAGCAGTTAGTAATCATTACTCATTATGGGACTGTAGTCCCATCTTTGCAGAAAATTAACATAATTGTTCACTGTTTATGAATGATTTGAATGATATTTCAACTTCCAGAAGAAATCAAGCGGATGGTAGAAATGATATTTTCCTCTAGTTCATTACCTGGAAGTGATCTTTCCAATATGTGCAGTGGGACAGTTGAGGACACTTACTCAAACCACATCAAACAGCCTTCTATAGGAACTGTCAGTGAATGTAATCCTATATGTTCAGTTGTGGTTGTCTGTTTATTTTGATCTAGCAATGAAAACCATTCGCTATCTTAGATTAAGTACATACATCAGTATGAATGTGTTTCTAAGCAGTGGATGATTGCCTTAATGGACAAATATCAAGAAGTGTTTATTTTTCCCTAGTGAAGTTGAACAGTTTGCTAATAGGATTTTTGAATGGGAAAGTTGAAGATTTACCAAAATATACTGAGTTGGAAGGAAGATTTTCAATAATATTTTGCATAAAACATCAAAACCAAGAAGTAGAAATTGTGTTTTGATGGCATTTAGGATGGTGTTGTGTATGTATATTCAGTATGTCTCTGATGATTTTCAGAGCCATATCTCTCTAAGTTTAGTGTAAGTGGCAACCCTTCTTGCTAGTCAGATAGCAATTCCTACCTCCAAAGTATCCCCAAAGAGGCATTAATATTCTAATAAAACTGAGAGAAACTGAAAAAAAAAAAAAAAAAAAAAAAAAGAAAGAAAGAAAAAGGAAAGTGTGTGTGAAGAGCAATTTTGTTAAGCAAAGAGTATAAAAATCTTGGAGGGCAAATGTTACTACTAATCCAGGAAACGCCAGTTGTTGAGTTGAGCTCAATGATCAGAACCTCAATAGAGATCCCTCTGCGAGAAGTAAAACAAGTTAAAGACTGGTAGTCCCATGTGGCCCCAAACTTATTTTATGCATGGAAGCAATTACAGGTAAATGATGTTCATGGTGGTATCTTCTTACTAGCTCTATTTTGCTGTGCCCAGGCAGTTCCTACTTGCACAGCATGTCATTAATTGCAAGAGAGCTGTCTGCCTGAAGGTAGGCTCAACATCCACAGGACATTAAGGTTTTTCCCCTCATTTCAATCATGAGAACTTCAGCAGTTGATGAAACCCAAAAGTCTGGGGAGTAGTCTGCAATTAACATCCCTTCTAATGTTCTTTGTGTGAAAGGAATTTAACAGTGGTGAATGTAGTACTCCTTTCAAAATCACGTGTACTCCTCTTCAATCGAAGTGTCATTATCCTTAAAGTTGTGAGATGCATTGAGGGAGTCTGAGAGCTAGCGTGGGAGAACAGCAAGTTCCTCAGCACTGCTTTTTCTTGATTCATTTCTGCCTAGAGGGGACAGTTCTGTACTGAAAGGAGGCAGAAGCCCGTGGAGAGCTTTGTTAATTATTGCACTTCCCTTGCAGACAGCCTGGCTTGTAGGCAGCCCAAACAGAGCGGCTGGCTCCAGCTATGTGGAGCTGAAACCCTGTTGTCATTGAGGATCTTTTTCAGAGGGGTACTAGACAGCAACACAAGTAAAATCATAGCCTGTTAGAAGTCTGTAAGACTTTTGCTAATTTCTTTAGATTTCAGTATTCTACTCCACCCCTTAGTAAAAGCACCAAACTTGATGCAGTAGATTGCAGAAGGCTTATTGTAAACATACTAGCGAGTGCTTGTTCCTAACCCCGGCCCTGGATTTTCACTTTTTTTTTTGTTTATCATGCAGTTCTTTACTGCAACAGTATGTTAATTTGTGGATCACCTATAATTTGAATGCAGGTCTCGGCTAATGTAGTAGGGAGCATTGAAACCATAAAGCTTTAAGCATGAAAGGCACCATACCTACATTGATCCTGTAACCCAGACATTATTGCAAGCTCCAGATGGAGACCTGCATGCATACATGCTGGAAATAAAAGGAAAAGGAGATTGTGCAGTTTTTGCATGTAGAGGTGTAAACTTGTGTTGCTGCGCTCTGAGCTATTACATACATTCTGTTGCTGGGGCCTGTGGAGGAGGTGGTGGTTGTTGTTTTTCCTCAGACCGAAGGAAACATCCTCTCAACAGCACTGTGACAGCTGTCAGTGTAAAACATGCAGATGGCTTTGATCAGGAAAAGAAATTGTGTTATTGCTTGCAAATGAAAAAAGCTGGTGAGAGATGAGTTATAATGCAGATTGTCTTTGTGGTCTGCTGGGAAAAAATCCATGCGGCTTACCTGCATCTGAAAAGAAGTGTGTGAGAACAGTACTGGTTCGTTGCCACAAGGTATGGTTAGCAGTGCCTCTGGAGATGCTTTTGACTTCACTGACGAAGGACAGGAATCTTCATTAGCGTCATCCACCTTGGGCCTCCAAAGGCAACCCTGGTTGCCTGCAGTACAGGGCATGATGGCAGTGTTTCACTTTGAAATCGAAGGTCGAGATACCTAACCGTACTTCTGACAGACTCAGGGAGCTGGGAAAACTCCCTGATACAGATTATTTATGTTTTCTTTTTTTTTTTTCTCTTGTCATTTTTTTTTTAAAGACGAAGATACTGTTCCATTACAGAACTGACAATAACATGCATTTATTCCCTGTGTGATTCAGAAGCATTTAAGCACAATTTTAGCACATAACAGGTATGTGATGTGTCCAACAGTTAACCACAGGATACAAGATCACTTCAAAGTCACACAAAGTTGCAATACAGAATTTCAGACAACAGCTGCATCCTGGGTACACACATATGTTTTGGTTAGGCTTTGATTCCTATTTTCTTCTATCAGGAACATATAGGGCCAAAGGTAGATCTGAAATGCCAAAATTGAAAAAAAAAAATCCACTACCTGCAGGAAATTGCAAAATCAAGGATAAAGAAACTGAAAGGAAGGAAGAGGGAGGAGAATTATGAAATTATAGGATCAGTTGAGTCAGGAAACTGACAACAGCTTTTCACCTGTTTTCATTAGTTGCTGCCAACAGCACTATTGGTGTAGAGTTCAAGGGTCTGCCTCTGTCTTTATAGTGGGATTATTGCACCTCTGAACATTAAAGGTTCAACATGCCTAAAAAGGTAAAGGTTGCCCTCTCTGACTCTAAAGAAAGCACACTGCAAAAATTTATTGTGCAAGTTGAATGCAACTGCAAAGATAATGTCATAGTGGTTGCCATAGTTTCTAATTCAGCACTTGAAAAAGTTTTTGTATTCAGCACAAAACGCTTGGAGTGAAAATGTTAAAAACAGTCTTTAAGATGCTTGAAATTAAAAATTAAATAAGAATTAATTTTAAACACTTGGAGCATTAACTGTTTGCAGTTTTAAATGAAAGAAAATGTCTTCAGTTTAGTCAACTATGCTTTGGAAATACATTTTAAAGACATTTTAAAACATGCTATTAGCATAATAAGAATGGCAGACAAATTACCCACCCACGTTTATAAGAAGTGAAGAGCAGAGTTCTTATCCCTGCAGAGAACTAGAGACCAGCTAAATTAACCTTTTACCTTCATGGATTGAGGGCAAAAGCTGGATGGGAAGCAAACTCCTTGCAGATAAGTGCACCTACAGGCATTGGGACAATAGAGGGAAGCCTGTATCGCAAAGGATGTTACTGTTATGGTAACTATCAAGCCTGGTGCCTCTGAAATGGAAAGATGAAAAGCAGATGTCTGTAAAGGGAAAGATTTTTACTCAAAGCACACAGGAACAAACAACAGGATTGTGTCCTTTTTCCAGTCATCTTGAATGTGTTTCAAGGCAATTGATTATTTTGCATGTACATTTCACTTAGAAGGCATATCGCTGAAGATGGCTTGAATGTTGCATATTTCAGGAGAAGAAATGCTAAAGAGAATGCTTTTATTCATTTGGTTTATTTTAGTTTGTGTTTTTTACTTTTTGGGTTGATCCTGGCTCCTCAATAGGGATTGGAAGTATTGTTAAAACATCATGTTTTTTTCCTGATGAACACATGTAAAAAAACCCCAAATGTCAATTGGTAGCATCTTTTAGCTGGCATATAGTTAGCTAATAACTCAGGCTTAATTAGCAAATCTGGGGAAGAATAAATTCCTAATGTGGAAGTTAAAACTCCTGTCATTGTTTTTTGTTGAGATTGGCGGCATTGCTTGGACCTGAAGCTTAGCAGCCTTTTTTTTGTGTGATTCTATGATTCTATGAAAAACAGTGCTTGAAGTTGCTACAACTCATATGGAGTTTTAAAAATAAAAGGAGACACAATGTCCTTCCATACAGTGTAGCTCTGCTCTTGATAAAGGTGGACCTGGTGTCCTGAACTCCGGTATTTTTTTAATATGTAATTTCCAGAAAGTAGCAATACTGTTGTCTATTTGGACATGGTCTGTAGATTCCTAGTCTCTGTGGACTACTGCAGAAGCAACCATCACCAACTAATGGTGGATAAGAAAAGTAAACTTTGTGTGCGCACTACACAGTGGTCTATATAATTGGACTTCTAAGCAAGGCTGTCCACCCTGGAAAATCTCACTCCATTGAGATCATTCCTTCAATTTTCTGCTACACAGTCTTCTCGCCCACTAAATTTAATATCTCTCTCCAAAATAGCCCAGTCCTTAAAAAACAAACAGTTCCTACTCCTTCGATACATTCAGTGCTCTGTCAGCAGCTTGTTTTTTCAGGGAGCCAGCATCCTTATTCCTGTGATAGGATGCAGCAGCTGAGGTTTATGGTTTGGCAAATGCTGAGCTGTCAAGTTGCGCTAACGATTTGGAAAGAGATGGATGTAAGTTTAATTGCAGTAATTAAAGGAGAGGGCTGTGCTATTCCCTTGCTTGTAGGAGGGCGAATATCCTTGAAAACCTGTGAAGTAGCACACTCATAACCAAGGATATGTGCACCCAAGCTTAGCGTATCATTTGGGCAAAAGAAAAGGGCTTGCCAGAATGCAAAGAGGTGGTGGCAAGGGCAGTGCTGAAAGAAGCCTTGCATCTCATCATCAGTGTGCCCTAACAGTGCTGTAATGGGAGGAATATAGGTGTTTTTTTTTTTTTTTTTTTTTTTTTATGTCACTGATACTCTTCTCCTTTTATTACTAAATTTCTTGTCAGTCTTGTAACTCTTCACCACCATGTTGTAATATCCTATCATGTTTTATTTAAAGTTACATTTTGTTTAGAATAGTTTGTTTGTGGAGCTGAGTGTTTTTGTATATATCAACATGGGTACTTCTACTTTCAAATTTATTACTGAGCACAGTTTAAATTTCCTTTTATTGATGTAATTGCAATGAGAAAGTTCAAAGGACAAGCACAATTATTTGAACAAATCTTCCGTGGAGCTGCCTATTTGTTTTTCATTTTATCATTGTAAGTGCATATGTCTGCAGCATCATTTAGCAACATATACCCTTGACAGAGCATCAGTGCCATTGATAAGTCACACCGACTTTCAGAGCTGTCAGCACCCTCCAGATATTTTTAGGTATTTGGCTAATTTTCCCACAGCACCTGATGTTTTGTTTATGCAGTGAATTTTACGGGCACACAGACAGGTACCTTTTTGGGAGATAAAACCCACATTCCCTTGGCATGACTGCGCTTTGTCCAGCATTCGCTACATCAGCCTATTTAGAAAAATTCCTCTCCTCTGGCAGGTTTTCACTGCCTCTGTAGCAATAATGGAAGGCCCGGCTGCCTCATGCACTGCTTAGCCCAGTTAAACCGGGACATTGAGAGTGTCTCCCGTTTTTGTTCATCAGCACAAAAGGAAAACTTCTGCGCTGTGTCTGTGCACGCTGGCAGGCTGCAGCTGAATGCAGAGAGGTGTGCTCGTGGGAGGCTACGGCGTCCCTGCCTTCCTTTCCAGGGGCCTTTCCTTTGGCAAAGTTTGTATTGATAAGTCACAATGCCCGCCTTCAGGAGGAGTAAAACCAGAGCTAAGAGTTTAGCGTTGGCTCGCAAAACACAGCAGCAGGCAGCAGCAGCGTACGGCTCCCTGCACAGGATGTTCTCTATGGTGAGTCTGGGGCTGGGGTGATTGTGAGCAGGCTGAGATAGGAGATGGGTTGCTGGGGTCTCTGCACTTCATAATTACAGCTGGTCATTAGCGCGCTCCATAGGTGAGTCCGTATCAGTGCTGCACTGGAAAAGATTTGGGTTTTTTGAATATTTTGAGGTGGGAAGGGGGGTGGTTGATTGTGTGTGCTCCAGCAAATAGTTATTACTTGCCTCTATCAGAGGGAGGGCTGAGTGGGATGGTTTTAACACAGTTCTTCAGTAAAATATCTGCTGCAATGTTTTATTTATTTGACTTCTGACAAATGATTTGGAATTTTGGAAGAAATAGCGTGGCAAGTAGAAAAGCTGTGATCAAGGAATGGCTGGGGAAATGAGAAAATATAAGAAGACAGTAAAGACATTATGCAGATGGTAGAAAAGTATGAGCCTTCTGTATTAAATATTGCCAACATCAGGATAAGGACCTGGGGAAGGAGATCATGACAATATTTTCATAGAGTCATATTCTGAGAAAATCTGCATTTTGTGCTTTGATGTTACTTGTCAAGAGTCTCCTTTTAGTGAGGTGGGCATCGGAGCTCCTCTCCCTTTGTTCTTTTTAATGATTCACTCCCCACCCCACACACACATCTTTGTATTTTGAGTGGTTAGGATTTAACCTTCCATGATGGAAATGACTTCTGTTTTGCATTTGGCTATGATATGCATTGGATCAGATGACTTTAGTGACTGATTTCCTGCTCAATGGGAGCTTCTGGTCCTTGGGATCTGGTTGCTGCAGACTCTTGGGCCCAGATCCCTTCTGCATGAGTTGGTTTATAACTAGCACTGCCAATGAATACTTAAGGCACCAGAGAGTCTTCCTGTATATCCAAAGAGAAAGATGAGCAAGAGAGAGCAAAGACTTCCCACCACGTGATTCCTGTTGATAGCTTAGGCACCAGGTCAAATGGATTGCATCTTAGGAGCCACATGGTCCTGACAGGAACTCTTTATCTGAACATCAAGCCCTCTTCCAACTGCATTTCTGATTTCTACATAAGTTTGTTAATAACTCCTTGCATTGCCAGAACAGGCTAACTGTTCATATAAATCTCACTGAAATTGAATTTCTGACTGAAAGACAATTTATCCTTTTTTAGTGTTGTAATTAAAAGACGTGCAAGAAACACAGATAAACAAAATAGACTGTCAGAATTTCATTGGTGTCCATCAAGAGTAGTTGGTGTTGAGGTTATGAAAAAAAGGACCAAAAAGTAAGTTGTGATGACTGAATCTATCCAGCTTCTATTGCCCAAAGCTGAACCGCAGCCTTTCCCAGAAACATACTGATGGAAATCCCACAAAGCAATTTTCAGCAAAACTGAGCTGTGTTTTTTGTTTTTTGGTCTTAGTTTAGAGAAGTACATGTACTGTACTGTTTTTTTTTTCAGCAAATTTTAGGACTACTAAGACTTAATTTCTAGCTTTTTACATTGCTTGGTTACAAAGTACTGCCCAGACTAGAGAAGTCTGTGGAATGATAGCTGCACAAAACAGGCTGGATGCTAGGCCTGTCTTTATTCTGGAGAATATTCTGATATAAAAGGAAAGTGATGGACACTTCCAAGGCTTTCCTTTTTCAGAAAGTAAGAGATATAAAAATGTCTTTGGCTGGTTGCTCTTTCTCAAAATCCCCTGTAATTGTGTTTCTTTTGCTGTCTGGTGCATTCAGTTTACTTCCTGAAAAAAATACATCAGACAGCACTGAGCTGTTAGCTTCTCATTTTTAAAAGCTTGTAAGACTGATCTGTTCCTGCAGCAGGCTTTCTGTGTGTGTTCGTTCCCATGGATAATGAACTCAAAGGGTTAGTGACCTCTGTGTAGGTGTGGCCAGTGTTCTCCACAAGGGTACAGGAATCTGGAAGCTAGTCAAAGGACGCGTGTTGCTGTAAACTTCCTAAGGAATCTTCCTAAGCTTGAAGATTTTTATAAGCCTACTTAAATTTTCCTTTTCATCACTTAAAAAAAAAAAAAAAAAAAAAAAAAAAAAAAAAAAAAAAAAAAAAAATATATATATATATATATATATATATATATATATATATATATGTAAGCAACAAAAACACTCCAAGCCACAACCTACACTAAACTGCAGTGAACCAACACACCAAACCCTACTGATCTGTCAGGTGTATAAATGAGACTAAGAGAAACAGCAGTGAGCAGAGACTCTATAATTGACCTTGTGCAGCATTTATGCTCAATCAGTATCATTCAATGAAAGTCACACAGTAGCCATGAAATTGTTGTGCTAATGCTTAACCAGTCCTGATTAATGTCTTCTCCCCTCTTACAAATTAATTTTATGGAGATTTTAACTCTGGTAGGGATAGCACAGCCTCAGATGATGATATGCTTGTCTGCAAGGACCAAAGAAAATCTGTAAGACAGTCTTTGTAGGCATATCTTTTGTTCACTTCGAAGGAAAAATCCTTAATATTTCTTTTTGAGAATATTATTAAAAATAGGATGTGCTTCATCTTCATCTTACAAGCTGTGAGCACCACTGTGGTTGTTGGCAGCTATGGGTGAAGTTTGACAATTAAAGAATTAGAAGTTTCCCTTCTAAAGTTGCTGTGAACGATGCTCATTAATAAGGAATACTCCAAGCTAAAATATATGGGGCTGAAATATGGAACACAGGTGCAAGGATAAAAAGAAACAAAGTTTCTCAAGACAGCTTCTACACATCCTTCCAAGAGAGCCTGCTCTTCCAGCTGCTAGGTCTGGTAGAAAGGTTATACTGCTTTGCTGGAAAATCTGTAAAAGGGGCCAGTAGAACAGAACAGCTTCACTAGATTCTCCCTAGAATGCAAGTACTTGTTTTTCCACAAACCCTGCATAACTTCTAGTTCTCTTTCCCAAGTCTGCCATTCAAATTCAGCACTGGCAGTCTTAAGTTTCTGTCCAGTGCCAAAGGTAAGCCAAAGCTGCTTGCCGTCTATAAATGCTGCTGAATGTATCACATGTCAGCTAAAGTGATGGACTATGAAGAAAGTCCTTTGCTTCCACTACATGCTCTCCTCAGCTCTTCTCTGTAACCAGCTACTTTGCAGCCTTGGCCACAGTCAAAAACCTTCTTTTCACCAGTTAAAATGATTTTATTCCAACAAGTTGTGTGCTACAAAGTTTTACCTAAGTAAATTTTACTAAGGACTGACAGTCATGGTCATGTGCAAATACAAGAAACCTGTGCACTTGAGGAGTTTACCAGATGGATCTGAAAGTCAAATCAGCCAGCGTTAGGTGTTGCAGTATAATTTTCAGAGCAAATTCTGGGTTATTCTGTTGTTAAGGTGGATGTAGTACCAACCTGGGGCTCTTTTGAGGCTTCCTAGTTCAAGATCCTGTAAGGTAATAGGGCAGAATCTGAGCCCTTCCTGCAAACCCATCTGATCTAAAAGATGTGCTCTTAGGGATTGTCCTCAGAGCCTTCCTAGAAATATCTATTTTAAAGAGCAATAACAATAAAGAGCAGGACATTGTTTTGAGTGGGGAGTGAAAACAAGCATCTACAGAGGTACAGAGAAAAGGATGTGAGACCCAACCAATGTGATAAGGGACTTTTGGAAAGGAACAGAGAGCAAGAATTGTTTTTATTCCTTTCCATTTGTTCGCTACTATGAAGTTGTACAGAATGATTTCTGATACCAAAGTCATGTTGCTTTGTTTTTCAAATGTTGTTTATATTGAGGAGTGTCATCTATTTCCTTTTACTTTCTTATCCAATGATTCTTAGATGCAGCTCTAGCCCCAAAACTGAGCAGGATAAGAGAACATGTGGTGAGTTCTCCAGCATCTGCCTGTCCTACCACTTTGTGCTATGGTGACTTGTAAAATTGTGCTTGACGATGCCGTTTATGGCTCCCTTTGAATAGGCCATCCTGAATCCTTGATCTAGTATCCTTGATCTGGCATCATGTTGATGTAAATCAAGCTGCCCACACACGCCTTGAACTGCAGAGAGTGTAAAATCTGAGTCATTCTGATACAAATACAAAACTTTCCGACAACAGAAACGAAGATATAAATTCAAGTACTGCGGAATTGAGCTATTTAGAAGTTGCTTTTAAATACCCTCCTATTTCCCTAAATGAAGTCATGATTTATTTCCAATACATGAATTATTTTTAGTGGTACAGAGTACTGTGATTTCTTTAATGTATTCCATCAGTATGTAGCTGCATTTCTACCAAGCACCACAAATGCTCACGCTGCATTTTGTTAGGTCCTAATGAATGCTCTAAATACAGTATAGATGTAAATTTCAGAGTCCTGAAAACTGTCATTACACAGGATTGTGGAAGATAGTTGCACATCTTAGTGATGAGAATCACTTAACTCTCTTTAGAGGTGGTAACATTATTCCAAACTGGAGGGTTGGGAAGCTACCAAGCGATATGGACTATGTGGCACGTTTTTGGCATTTTAATATTTATTTCCATCATAGAGATGTGTGGGATGTACCTGTGTTTTCTCACATGAATGGTGGAGGTTTAATATTGCTGGTACACTCAGTCTCTACCTTACGGAGGGGTTTAGTATAGCTCAGTTCCGTTTCAGAATAAGTTCTGTGTTTGCCCATATGATGACACAGTACGTTGGTGAACCCAGCTGTACGCATAGTCAGTGAATCAAGAGACCCAGCAGCCTGCTTGAAACAGCTTTTGGACTAAATCAGTGCACATCAAGGCAGTTCTGAAATGTACTTGAGTTCCGTTCTCTTCCATTTGAAATAAGGCAGCATTCATCTAGTCTTCATTTGAATACATTTGCTAACTGCAGGATAATGTGTGGCACAGCATATGTGACTTCCAGTATCTCTGGGAGAGCGTGAGAGAAATGCTGAGAAATTGTTTCACATGGTACAAAAAAGTGGATATCAACAGGTGCTAATGTATAGCTAGGTCATGGTAGCAATATTCTAGTTTTCAGGAAAATGTTATATATTGAAAAGAATATTGAAATGATTTTCATACTAACCATTAAACATTATTGCCTGCATAAGCTGCTCTCAGGTGCAAGTGATGGTCATCCAGAGACTCAGAATGCTTATAAGATTTTTATCTACTATTTTTTTCTATTTTGATGCTGTAACTGTTGAAAAAAAAAAAAACCACCAGTGTGATGCTGGCATCATAAGAACCAAATCGCATGACTTATGTGTGCTCTCCCATCTTTTGCATCTCATAAGTGTGTATCTGATGACTTAAAGTGATTTACACTGCAAAAACACAAGACATTTTTCAGTTAATGTTACTGTTGTGATCCAGATCTGTTACGAATTCAAGCTGTTCTGAGCTATCCAGGATAAGTATATGTCAAAAATAAGCCCATGCTGGCTTGTGAATTTGGAAGAAAAGCAAAATTTGAGGAATTTAAAAATAGTTGTAGTACAGTTTGTATTTTAGAACATCAGCACTTGTCTCTTTCCGTTTCACAGAGCGCAGAACAGATCAGTGCATTGTGCCGGAACTTCCAAGAGGTCCAGACGAGCAGCATGGAAGGGCAGAAGGACAACCAGGATCTGCCTCCACGACCACTGGCTCGCCACCTTTCTGATGCAGACAGACTGAGGAAAGTCATCCAAGAACTTATGGATACTGAGAAATCTTATGTCAAGGTAATAAAGTCTGGCTAAGTACAGCCTTCTTTTTAAAGCTGACCATGACTTGTAGGTGTTCTTAATATATTCGTGCTTATCTTTATATAACCAGTGTCATAACATAGAGTCTGCTTATGTAATTGTTCCTGTTGCCTTTTTGATTTTGTTTTTTTTTTCAGTAGGTTGTAATATTTGGTGTAGGATTTGACTTGGTCACTTCAGTTCTGGTCAATTTGTGTTTAGATTTGAAAGAAGTAATTAGCAGGGAGTAGCCATATGCAAAGTTTTAACACTAGAGTATTCCAGGGGATGTTTCATAGTTTTCAAAATGAAATAAATAAATAAATAAAACCCTGTTAGAATGGAACAATCTCCTACAAATTCTAAAGAAGTTTAATTGTCAGGAATAGTGCGTTATTATTTTTGAATCAGCAAAGCTAAATGGTGCAACTCCAGTTGGTTCTAACATCATACATACGTTTATTCTCTTCTGACTGATAAGCCCATGATTTATTGGATATGCCTCCTCCCTTAGGAGAGAATCTCTCCACAGAATTCATGTGAATGAATGCCAAAAGATATGTGAAAAGCTTGATTTCATTGATGTTCAGCAAGGAGGAATCATCTATTTTACTTATCTCGAAACTCATACTTGCTGATATCAGTACTCAATTGCAGTAATGTGTGAGAAAGGAGAGAAACTTCCAGTTTCTCATTTCTAACATATCCATCCATACACTAATACAACCATACACTGTAAAGCTTGAGGAAGATTTACAGAACATGAACCCTTGTGTATGTCCAGCTGGTGTTTCTTATGGAGAAATCACTTGAACAAAGGAGATCATGGAGTTCACTGTAATATGGGTAACACCAGGCAAAATTCCTGGATGGTTGTAAATGCTCGTCATGGGGATTCTCACAGAAATGCTGATTATTCCTTCTCCAGAAGAATTTCTGCCATTTCTTTCCTCAGGGTCACAGAGCCCTGCAGCGTGGGCCCCAACCCTGTTGTCATGCTTTGGTGTGGGATAGTAAGTCTTCAAAAGTGGCACCAATTCTTTGAAGAAGTGACTGAAAAAGTGCCTAATCACACTACTTGACAATATAACTGAATGCTTTAATACCAAATAGGATTTTAAAATGTCACACGTCCTGACAAATTTTATTGTTGATGTTTAAATGAGTGACTATTTATATGGTTTATCTAACATGCATGATTAAAATATTTGATACTGCTCACATACACAGATCTTCAGAAAGCCATCATATGTAATGTTTCCTCCTCATGCTACACTCAAATATAATTTGTAATAGTAAAGCTGTAAATCCTGAAAGATGAAACAGAAACATTACATTGAAATTTATTTGCTTTTAATTTAGCCATCACTTTAGTGCTAACAACACATGGGTGACTTTGTTACAGGACTGGAATGGTATTTCTAACTTATTCCTTAAATTACCTGTATTCCCACAGTTGTTATATAAAGGACAAATTCAAACAGTTACATAAAAAGTGAATAAATTCTGTTTCTTTCAGGATTTGAGTTGCCTCTTTGAGCTATACTTGGAGCCTCTCCAAAATGAAACCTTCCTTACACAAGATGAGGTGAGGGAATTACTGAAAGATATTCTTTCCATTCTTTCGTGAGTTAAGACCTTGTGGTTATTTTTTGTTTGTTTGTTTTTCACTACTTAGAGCACTACAGAAAAGCAAAACTATGAATATAACAATAGGATTTACACCTGTATGTGTCTTTGTGGTTCACACATCCCTCACTTTTTAAAAATGGTAGTTGTACTTCTGATTTAACTGCTAAGAAATCTCTGCTTTTTTTATAATGACCTTTTAATACAATGCATTTGAAAAATATTAATGAATATGTTACTGGTCTTTGCAACCTCTTTTGGTGTGTTGTATCTCCTTAGTGGACTATTTTCTCAAGACCAAAGGTAGCTGTATGGAGTGCTGTATGTCATAGACTAATGTTTTTTCACAGATGGAGTCCTTGTTCGGCAGTCTGCCAGAAATGCTGGATTTTCAGAAGGTGTTTTTGGAGACCCTTGAAGATGGAATATCTTCTTCCTCAGATTTTAATACACTGCAGACACCATCTCAGTTCCGGGTAAATATGTGGTTATTTAATAACTTAAAATTTGCCAGGAAATATTTGTCGACATCTGGCTTTAAAATTCTGTTTCATATGGTTGCTTTTATGTTTGAACCTATCAGCAGTGGACGATGAGTGCTATTTTCCGTGGTCTTTCCTCTTTCCCATGGCAAAGGATGTAAGACAGACAATGCAGAGTAGACTTCAAGTATGCTATGAAGTAGCACTGCTTACACAAAGTGTAACTTCTGTAGAAAGGTTATTGTTGCTATGCTGAATTCCGCCCTGCCTTGGACTCCCTGCTATGCCCTGTTCACCTGCTGCAGACTGGGAGCTTTTCCTTTTAAATGCAGTATGAGCTTCTCATGATGTGAGGTCTAACAGAGTCACATCTACAAAGTGTAGATGACTGTCGATTGTGCCCTCGCTGTGCTGTCATCTTCCCAGTGGCATCACTCAGTACTTGACATAATTGAGGAAGAAGATTCCCCAGAGATGTTGGCACTGTCACAAAGCTAGGAGAGACTGCTTGCAGGTCTGCTTGACCCTTGGTTTTTGTGAAGCAAACACTAATCAAAAATATGAGAGAAGGTTGCTCTCTTTCTCCTCCTCCCCCTTCACCTCCTCTTCCATCACTACTTGTCTTTCTTATCATTGCTGTGAGAAGCATTTCTCTAAAAAGATCTTCCTCATGACTCAGTCCCTCCTACATCTTCCCATCCTCCTCTTCATCCAGAGAAAGCAGAGGTGCTCTGTAATTATCACCTGCCTGAAAGAAGGAAAACAGTTGGAAAGCAACCCTGTCTTTGTTTTACACTCTCTTCTGGTTTTGGCACTTTCATGCCCTGCTTCCAAGTGCTCGTGTGTTTTACCAGCACAGCGTACCTGCTACATGCCTATAGTTTTTTGTTCCTGTCCTGTCTCTAAGATAAAGTAAGACAATGCCTACAGTAGCGGTGTTTGCTCAGGGAGAACTGAGAAAAACTGCAGGCTTTGCCTTTCTGAAGTCTACTGAAACAAAGAAGCATCATGAACTACTACGAATAATGTATCCATGTAATATAATTGTTATATATATTTATTTTATATACACACACATACATGTATTCTATATATGTGTATATATACACACACATACATATATTCGTATACGTATACTCTAGGATATATATAGAAAGGCAGCAGATGCTCACACCACTGAGTCTATGTGTTATGTACCTGAATGTTTATTTGGAGTTCTGGTAATAAAGTAAATATTTTGATTGTGTTGATTTCAGAAACTGCTGTTTTCCCTGGGAGGATCGTTTCTGTATTATGCTGATCACTTTAAACTGTACAGTGGCTTTTGTGCCAATCACATCAAAGTTCAGAAAGTTCTTGAGAGAGGTAATTCATTGTCTTCGTTACTACAATTCATTTGCATGACTTTAAACCTCAGTGAAACACTGTAACAAACTCTGACCTGCAGCAAATATCGGTACAAAGGAAGGACTAATAGGATATCTTTCAATAGAAATAGCTGAGATCTGCAGTTCTGCTACAGTACTGTATAGAACTGAAGGGATGAGATTTCTTTTGTGACAACTAAGCGGTAGCCTGAATAGCATCAGAAACATCTGCCACAGGTTTGTGCTGTCTGCAGATTTAGTTCATACTCCAGAAGCTGCTGCTATATTTGGTTTGCATATGCTTGCATGTTAAATGATGGATGTCAATCAAAGCTGCAATGAATGGCTGAGAAGTGAGGAATTACTTCCGCTATCACTTCTTTAATTTGATGCAGAAGAGGCCTGCAGTGCAGAGGAATAATGTCACCTTTAGATGATTGCTCTCTTAGCCCTTCTGTACATTATTTAGTGCATGAAATGACAATGAAATGAAGAGTGTAAAGCATCTACTGAAAAAGGAGGGGTACTTGATGCTGGTTACGAGTTGCAATTCTGTGCATTCACACTATGAGTTCCACATTCAACTGACCGACCCGTCCATTCATATTTAGCCAAAACAGACAGTGCCTTTAAGGCCTTCCTGGATGCCCGCAATCCTACAAAGCAACACTCCTCTACGCTGGAGTCATATCTCATAAAGCCTGTTCAGAGAGTGCTGAAATATCCACTGCTTTTGAAAGAGCTGGTGTCTCTGACAGACAACGAGAGTGAGGAGCACTATCATTTGACAGGTAACTTCTTGGATTCTTCTGCAGGAATCAATGTGAGTTAAGTTTGGTTTCCAGCCTTTTCTAAAGATGCAGGTAGCCATTCCACTGGACAGCACAGAACTTGTCAAAACTTAGAGAGAATTCTCTCTCTCTCATTAAAAACAGTAAGTAGTTTTATTGTGCTTTTAGCGAAAAATCCCAGTTAGCATGTCCAAGTCCCTTTGAGAAATTAGATACAGTCAGAATTTGTCATGACAAACAGGACTGGGTCTTTCTCCTTAATCCTTATGACAGGAGCTCATTGTGTTGTTTTTCCACTTGGAAATAACTTGTGGTTATTATTAGTTCTTGAAACACGTCAAATTTTAATAGCATTGCAGAAGACAGTTTTAGTTGTTTGAGGCTTGGCTGTGATTCTTGCTTGTGTGGAAGAGTTCTGTGTCAAAGTTCACAGTCTTCACACACACAAATTCATGGCTGTCCTAATATATATATTAGATTCTTTTTCTAGGCTCAGATGCTTGGGACTTCACCCTGAGGAATTTCAGTTCATGTCTGTCAGCACCTTAAGGATCAAAGTCCAGAGATGAATTTCATTTTAACAAAATAGATTCAGGCCAAATACACTGTCAGCAAAAAGTCATGAGAATGTTATCGACTTCAAAGGGAGATTCTAATACTATATTTTGCCATTACAATCAGGTTGAGGATGGCTTGCTTGTAGGTCAAGGGTGAATGCCAAACTGCTAAAAGACTACACCATTAAGAGCTGGAAGAACTAGGGTAATTAAGTGCCCTTATCCAATCCTTTGTGGATTAACAATAAAGTAATGCTATCTAGTGTAATTCTTTGTCCAGAAAACAAAATTTAAATAAAACCTGACTACCAGCATTTTATTTCATAGATAACAACCACTGATGAATTTGTGCAACCTAGCAATGTATTTATTTATGTATTTTGTGATGAGCCAAATTCAATTATTTTCCATTAAAGTTCATTAAATTATTAAATTATTTATTCTAGTATGGGTGTTTATGACTCTGGATAGCCTAGTGGCTCCATGTATACTAGATGAAAAACCTAACTGTGTTTCCTGTCATGCTGTTACGAACTCCAAATTCATGAATATTCATCACTAGAACACTTACTGCTATTTGTTCAGGCGCTCAAGAGATCAGATAAACATTTTTCACTTTGATCAGGAAGCACGTTTTCTGCAGCTGCTATGAGAAGCAAGGATCGAAAGCTAGAATTCTGATCAACAAACTTTGGGAATGCTTGGTTTTGGCTGCCTCAAGTAGAATTCTATACAAAATGTCACGGTTAGAAAATACAATTGAATTACATAGCTGTGGATGAATTTTTTAAACCTTACAGAAGCGCTGAAGGCAATGGAAAAAGTAGCAAGTCACATCAATGAGATGCAGAAGATTTATGAAGATTACGGCACTGTATTTGATCAACTGGTTGCAGATCAAAGTGGAACAGAGAAGGAGGTAAGAGAAGGAACAAAGTATTTTATTCAGTCCTGAAGCATTATCCTTCTAGGTGTTGGGGGTCTTTATCTCTTCCTGAAGTAATTCTGGGAACTTGTTTGTGCTGGGCGTCCTTCATTCGCCTTTAATATTTTGACTTCCATTTCATATCTGCCTGTGAAACTTCTTTTTGTCAGTAGGTTACAGTAAAAATTTTCAGACAGCCTTCTGGACTGACAAGAATTGCAAGCAGGCGTAGACATTAATTCTCAGTAGGAAAAAATAAAGACATCTTCCTCTTCTCAAGTGCTGCAGAGATTATCCATGCCCAAAGGCATTCAGATTTTATGCTTCAGAGTTCTTAAGATTTTTTTTTTCACCCATATAAATGAAAGTGGCAATTCTAGGGATTTCACATTAATGTCTGTTATTCTCATTCTCTACACTTCTAGGGCTGAGGCATCCATGGGTATCTGAGAGAGCAAAAGCATTAGCTGAGTGAACTGTGTGCACACATCTCACAGAACTGGGGCAGCAATGTCTCAACTTAGGCATTTACATCGAACAATTACGAAGCAGACACAATCAGTAGAGGTAGAGAATATGAAGATGCCAAGTCAGTTGTTATATTTCCTTATATTTAAAGCCAAATCACCTCCACTGGCAATTTAGTTTCTCATCATTTCTAGGTAACAAACTTGACAGCCTGAGATACACTGTCAAGTGAAGAAAGAAGAGCCTTGGAGAGCAAGACCTGCATTAATTCTGCCATTGGCAGTGTCATAAATACTAATTACTCTATAAAGGCATTTACCTCTAATAAATCAGCCAGTTCACAACTGGCTATACGTAGACAGATCATCATGTCAGCTTACTCCTATAAGCAATAGAAAGATATATAGCTAATAGTAAGAACTTCTATCCAGCATCCATAACTTAGATGCTGTTACTTTACGGTTATTATCTGTTTTACAAAGGCTGCTCTGAAAGTAATGCCTCCTATTTTATTCTGTTGTCTCCCAACGTCAGAAGCAGATGTTGATGGTATGGCTGTACGGGCTGACCCTTCTCACCAGTATTTTGTTCTTTTTGTTGCCATCTGACAGATGGCAGCAGAGGGGCAGTCTGACAAATGGGATCCAACACTGAAGTGCAGTTGAAGCAAAGGTGTGTCACTGAATTCCTCTGAACAAAACATTGCACCCAACTGACATTCATTGATGCTCACTCAACACTGATAGAGACAAACAGTGATGTGAGCACAGTAAGGAGGTGGGTGGTGTGTTTCAGCAGTGGTGACAGCAGTGTGAAAGATAAGCCACATTCCAGACAGTTGTGCACATCTGTCACACCACAAAATGAAGAACATATTTATTATCTCATCTCAAGTGAATCCGCTGACTGTTGAAACAAGTTTTTGGTAGTTGAGAATTTGCTCTAACAAATCTGTGTTACTGTGCTTTTTGTATCTGTTGTAGTTTCCATGGAAATAAATAGGATGTATTCAGAGCAACCTAGGGGGACTACTCACACTTTCCTGCCTTTGTACAGAGCTCCCTGTCTTGCTCACTGAGTACATTCAGTAAATACAGAAATCATAGAATCAATGCTATCAACGTGTACTCATTTTAATATTTACTCCCACCTTTGTATCATGGCATTGATGTATATTGCTTGTATTTTTGTCTGTTGTTAATTGATTATTGTTTAATTTAATCCAGGTGACTGAACTTTCCATGGGAGAACTTCTGATGCACTCTACAGTTTCCTGGCTAAATCCTTTCCCATCACTGGGCAAAGCAAGAAAAGACCTTGAACTTACAGTGTTTGGTAAGTGTCTTCCTTCATGACTCTGCTCTTTCAGATCTAAACATGAAGAAATTAAAATTTTCCACATTTTTAAAGCCACTATCTCCTTTCCCTGTAACCATGGGTTACTTAATGTAGACATGCATCTGAAAGCATATGCAAAACTATTACATTTCCTAATACAAGAGAAACATTTCTATTTAATTTGCTTGCTGCTACTGTCTGTTCTGTGAGCCAACCTCATCTACTCTGTGTGTCAAGTATGGAAATCAATGATTTTCAAGCAACAACATTCTCTCTAAAATAATATGATAAATAAGTCTTTCAAATAAGGCTGGTAGGAAAATGGTGATTTATTTCACTCCTGGGAATACAGGAAAACCTGTTTTACAACTGTTACATCAAAATGTGTTGTCTGCCAGTCCTTGTTCAGACTATTTTAACCTGAAACATGTAAGTGAAAATCAGTGCATGGAACCAAGAGTTTTACTGAACAGTATAAGTACTATTAATCATTTACTATCTTACTAATCAAAAGGTTCCACTGAAACATATTAGGCACTTGTCTATTTATTTAAAAAACATCTATTTAAAATGTCTTTGGACCCAGAGAACAACTCCAGGTTCATGAGACAAGCTTTCCTAAGTTTCCAAGCATGACAGATAAGGGGAGAGAGTGCTTCTAAACAGAAGAAGTGTGAACTGCTTCCACATGTTCACTTGGATGAGCTCTCAGTGATCCACACATGCCAGTCACTCAAGCCCAGTAAGTGGGAGTTCTCAACAGGGTGTGTATAAATAAATGAAGGGACTCTGGCCTGATACGTAGCTTAGACTGTCTGCCACCTGGGAAACCTGGTTTTATTCCCACTTTAGTCTACTGCAGCTTGAAAAGTGCACTTATTTAATATGTGAAACTAAAGGAATTTATGCCCAACTCTAGACTAAATGTTGTGCTCACTGTGTCTGCATCCTGGCTCCATGAAGGCATGACAGCCTACTGCATATCACTGCCCCTCTCTTCCACTGGAAGGAAATGTGGATGCATAAGTAAGAATAGAGCTATACCACTGTCATCCAGTCTGGGATCCAGGACTGCTATCCCATAGTCCAGATGCACCTTCAATGTCCCTGGTTTTCTAATCTCTCCTTGTTGATTAGAGAGAACATGTCACTGCCTCACTGGAAGCTGAGAGATTAGATACCATTAGTGAGCCGCTCCACTCAGATGCTGTGGAAGACAGATAATTCCTTCAGATGCAGAAGTAGGAATTGAGATGAATGTTTGTTTCCAACTGAACAAAAGCTGGCCTGCAGGAAGACTTATCATCCTTTTTCACAGTTCTCTCTTAGTACTGGCATTTCACTCCACATGAAGGCATCCATCCAAAAGAAAACCTGAATCCTTAATGTCTAAACTGCATCAGCTTTATATGTTTGTGTGAAGACTTGCTAGAGCCAGGCTGCCAGTAGTTTCATAATGCACGTGCAGAATGGCTTTACCTTAAAAAGTTCATCAGAAGATCTGAGAATAAATATTGCTACTGCATGAACATATGTGGGATGAAAAACTCAATACTTTAATACAGAGTAGATGCTTCCCAATCACTTTGCTTATCTCGTCTCATGACTTTTAATATTCAGCTTTTTCAGGATATTTTCACTGAATATTGTATCTGCAATTAAGAGTCTTCTTTCTTTCTTCTTTTCTTTTTTAGTTTTTAAGAGGGCTGTAATACTGGTGTATAAAGAGAACTACAAACTGAAAAAGAAAATGGTAAGTCTGGTGTGAGTTGTGGTGGATGTTTATGAGCAGGATCCTGCTGCAGCGTAGAATGGATCATACTGGTGTTGAAGAGGAAGTGGCTGTGGTAAAATACCACCTCCTCTCACTAGGCTGGAACTTTAGCTACCATAGAAAAAACAAGCATTCAGTATTTACGTAACAATAAGTTGTAGCTGTTTTTTTGTTTGTTTGTTTTTAGTGCTGTTTAGTAAGCTCCAGCATCTTCTCTGTCGGCAATACATTGGTTCTGTCAGGGATGAAACACTGCCATACAGGAATCACTTCCTTCCAGATAGCTTTTGTGACAGCCTACCTTAACACTGTGAGAATTGAAGACCTCTGTTTATAGACCCTTGATCACTTTGAAAGGATGTATAAATGTAACTTTCTCTGGCCCCATTTACAAAACTGGAATACTAAAGCAGCAACCTGAGTATCCTGAGTATATCCTGAGTATCAGTGGCAATGTACTGCAACCTGCAAATCGTTAAGAGATCAAAGGGCTTTAGGAGTAGTAGCAGCAGCAGTGACATGATTGTTTTCTGCTAATGTATGATCCCTAGACTATTTCTCCATTGAATGTTTGTTCCCAAATAGCACTTATATATATTACTCTTATCCATTAAAATCAAGTGCTTTTAAAAGCTGAAGCAACTACAAATTCCAAGGCTGTGTCTATCTATGACCATTCCAGCTACAAGCACACATTAGGGGTTGAAGGAAAAAGTCTAATGAACTGCAATTTCTCTTCAGTTATGGATCTGAAATGGAAGCAAAAAAGAACCACTTCTTAGAAATATCTTCTTGCTTTTGTTTTTGCAGCCAAGTAATGTTCGTGCTGCCCATAATTATGGTGACTTGGATCCATTTAAGTTTCGCTGGCTGATTCCTCTATCTGCTCTTCAAGTTCGGCTTGGGAACGCAGCAGGTAATTAATTTCCTTGTACTGAAAACTCTGGAATGAATAGTTTTCTGGGATTCTCCAGTACTGCTTCTTTTGTATGTAGTTCTGGAGCTGCTGGAAACAGGCAGGTACAGAGAAAGTCCTATCTACTGTTGTCTGACCTCACAGGACACAGACCTCATTCACAAATAGACTTTTGCAGTTCCATATGCTGGCTTTATCCCTGTTCTTCCCTGAGTTAAAGAAGATGGAGGGTGATATGAAGATATGACAGAATGAAAATTCCCTGTAAAAAGATACCATGAACAGGATGGGGTTTACCTTGGCTGACATCCTGGTTATGCCCTTTCTGTGTGCGGAGTCTTGGTGTGGGAAGCTGACTGTATAACTGGTGTAGCAGAGGGCCACCTCTTTGTTTTCTCTGAGTTGATTTTTATGATTCTATCCAGTTCTGAACCTTGTATAGTGTCACAGGCTGTCTTAGAGGAAATGGGAGAAGGTCTTCTAAGGCTGGAAGGCATTAAGAAGCATAAGAACAGGGGAAAGCAACTCTCCAAGAGAGAACATAGAGTTTTCAAAGGTAGCCCTTGCAGGCTGCTAGAACTAGAGAGTTCAGGGAACTTTCTTTTGGGTTCTATCTCAGATGAGATCTTCTGTGGATCTACCACACCCTGTGTTGACACTGCTTTCAGGAGAAGAGGAGCTCTCCACGGGTCTTTCTAATGCTGAAGGTTCTGTGAAATATATAAAAATAACATCATCTTCTATGCACAGGAACAGAGAACAGCTGTATCTGGGAACTGATTCACACAAAGTCAGAACTGGAAGGCAGGCCAGAAACCATTTTTCAGTTGTGCAGCAGGTAAGCTTTTTATGGAAGTTGGATGAAATTAATGTGTGAAATTAATTAATACATTAATGAAATTTTAAAAAGTAGAAGACCCTTCCACCCTGTGACCATTATATCAGCACTTCTAAAGCTGTTACCAGTCTTTAAATCTAGGCACTGTGCTACTATTTACCTGCATAAGATATAACAGACATAACAGTTTGAAACTGCCTTGAACTTGATGCAGTGATCCAGTGAAAATCTGCACAGGTGTAGTATCATAAATTCCAGTATGATAGGGGCAGACTATTTTTACCAGACTCTTGGTTGGTTAGCAGAAATTGCCTAACCCTAATTTGATAACACCACTCAAAGGGTAATCCTTTGGTACCTATCTTTCAGGCTGTTTTAAAGGAAGTAACTAAGAACTCAAAACACAAAAGAGTATGACATACCTAACAACACAGAACAATGTTTAACTGCCAAACTACTACTAAGGAAAGTGACTGAAAAAAATCACCACGCTAAACATCAACAAAAAGCAGGAGGTTGAATGTGATTTCAGCTGCCTTTCTTTAGATGTGAAAATGAGATTATCTGTTGTGTTAAACTTCCAGTGACTGCGAGAACAAGACTAACATTGTGAAGGTGATCCGTTCTATCTTGCGGGAGAATTTCAGACGTCACATAAAATGTGAGCTGCCTCTGGAGAAAACCTGTAAAGATCGCCTCATCCCACTCAAGAACCGTGTGCCTGCCACAGCTAAACTGGGTAAGAAACAGGTTCTCAAAGTGAAAAATGGAGGCTGGAATCCAGAGCTGGCAATGATTTGCAGTTGTTAAAGTGGCTGTACAGTGTCGTGTGCCAGACCCACAAATTCCATTTTCTTTTTCAGGCTGAGTAGTTGCAGCAGTTTCTCCACAACTCAGCGTATGACAAAGGCTAGAGGAGATAAGCAAGCTTGCTAGTTCCCACTGTATTCTCACGTTTGATTTGTCATTAGCTTTCTTAAGGGTAGACTTAGTAAGGCCCCATTTTGTTAGTTAGAAACAGACTTCCTTTGGCCTGCAGAATACTGTGTTCTTTCCTCAGAGTTACCTCTAGTGTCTGAGCCCTGCTAACAGTCAAAGCTAAAACAAATAACAAAAGACAGGGCTCTTGTTTCTCTCCATGTTCTTAATCTGCATCCCAGCACATATGGTAATGAATTAAGCACAGGCTTCAGGCTTTTTATCTACTAGTTTCCTACTAGTATTTCTAGTTCTCTATGTGTTCAGTTGACTAAAATCCTCATTATGTGGCAGGATCAGGGACAGTTCAACTCATGCCTCCAACTTGGCCCTCTAGTACTTGAGGTATATATGCCTGCACATAAAGGCAAGCATCTAACTCTGAAGGAGGTAAGAGAAAAATCTGATGCTTAATTACACTGCTGGTATCAGAATGCTGACACACCTGACCTTGAATGAGGCTATGTACATCGTGACTGGAAGTGGGTTGTTGAGACAGGCAGTATAACCAGATGTTTAGATGAGAAGATAAAACTGCCTTCTTCTTCTGCACAGCTTCCACCAGGTCCTTGAAGGTACTGAAGAATTCACCCAGCAGTGAGTGGAACGGTGACCAAGGGAAAGGCACCTTCCAGGACTCTGATGAGTGCAGCCTGAGCAGCAGCACCCAGAGCAGCAGCTGCAACACCACTGAGAGCATACAGGAGCCCAAAACTTCATCTCCTGATCAGCATGTACAGAGCT
The DNA here is from genome assembly GCF_019238085.1 of Lagopus leucura. Taxonomy (NCBI): domain Eukaryota; kingdom Metazoa; phylum Chordata; class Aves; order Galliformes; family Phasianidae; genus Lagopus; species Lagopus leucura. The sequence goes on along the minus strand of NW_024962252.1, from coordinate 53,352,550 downwards.
GTGCCTCTGACTTTTCTAATGCTCTTGTCAAAGAATCTGATATTCTCAGTGATGATGACGATGATGAATATCAGAACCTAAAGAAGAGCAGCCCTACTAAAGACATTGAAATTCAGTTCCAACGGCTGAAGATTTCAGAGGAACCCAATACTGACTCTGAACGAGATCAAGCTGCAGAAAAGGAGGAAGGAGATGGTTTCAAGATGGGAGAACATCCAAAGCTGATACGTGGCCATTTCTGCCCAGTGAAGAGAAAAGTAAACAGCACAAAGCGTAACAGGGGAACTTTAATGGCAATGCAGGAACGTCACCAGTCCCTTGACAGCCACTCTGATGCTGCAAACTTGGACCTGAACTCTATTTTGGAGAGAGAATTTAGCGTCCAGAGCTTAACATCTGTAGTTAATGAGGACTGTTTTTATGAAGCTGTGGAGAGGCATGGGAAATCCTAGCTTTCTGAGCAGCACTCTATACAAAATGTTCATTTGAAGTCCACATAAAATTCAACAAACTTATTTTGCTTTAAAATCAGTAAATTCATGGAAGCCACAGCAAAACTACTATCTGATTTTCAGCACTAGTACAGTTTTTCCACAAATACAGCTGTAAAGGATTTTTAAGTTATTTTAATTTATTGTGGATCAAAAATAGATTAAGTTTGCCAAGGTCTGTAAATTAGTTCATCCCTTTCAAACGCTTATTGCGATTATGTAGTATTATTCTTGGGGAGGGGAAGGGTGGCCTTGTTAGTAATTTTAAGTTAAGTTATGTGGAAAAGGTGCTAGTGAGTGGCAGAAGTAAATGCAGTGGAAAGTAGTATAACAAAATGAATTTTTCAATACCATGGGCATTTATTTTCTTTGGTTTTCATTTTTGCTTTATTTAAAGCAGAATTAAGTTATTTGAATGTGCTTTAGTGCACAACAGTGCAGAAATTGCATTTTTGTAGGTTTCAAGATGCTGTTTATACTTTATATATATATATGTGTAAATATAAAATCAAAGCTTGGCCTGTAATCTTTTATTTGACTGTATTTTTTATTTTCTCTACCAGCCTGTACAGTAAAAGACAAATAAGTATTGTACTTAGCTATGTTTTCTACTTTTTATCGTGCTGCTGTTCTCTTAAACTCCCAAGTTCTTTGCTTTTGTATATATGAGAAAGAGTATTAGCAGACCTTGAGGCAATCTGTGCACTTTATCCTCCTATAAGCCAGTCACTTGAGTATATTTATATGAGGCTTTTGATTTTTAAATTACTCTGCACAGAGGATTTTCCCAGATAAAAAGGGCATAAGACCTCAGACAACATCTTACATGCTGCAAGTATGAAAAGAGTTTTTATGTTGCAGTAACGCACTCACGTTCATACAAAATGTATTATTTCCATTTAATTACGTATCTCACAACATACCTTGTTCTGGGTGTGTGTTCTGTCCTTGGAAACGAGATGAACCAGTAGGCACATTGTAAGTGGACTGTCCTAAACTTTTGTCTACAGCTGAACTGAACAAATAAAATAGGAAAGCCTCCTTCACCATTTTTTCAAAAGTTATTTCTTCCATACCTGAAGAGATGTAAGAATACATAAATCAACACCTCTAGATCAAGAAGTTAAATCTCAGTTCAGTCTGCTGCAGTTACAGATGATTTTCCTCTACAGTCTCTTCTAGCTGGTTTGTACTTTCAGGGGAACGCTTCCTCTTCTTCTGTCTTAGCTCTTCTCTGTAATTGTATGCAAAAAGGTTTGGGTCTTCATCACACATTTTCCTGTATGCATTGCACAGACTTCTAAAGTGCGACATAGTGAGCTGAACAGGACGCAGAGTTGGATCAACATCTGCTGCCATCATCAACTGTTCTGTTTTTTTCAAACGTTCTCTTTCGGGAAACAAGATCCTAAAGGCAAGGCAAAGAGCAGACAGAAAAGTGCAGACAATTCAGTTTCCAGAAAGAGACACAAGGCTTTTACATAATCTTAAGACAGTTCACTGTCTAAGCAAATAGAAAAATAGAAGGGCCACTTTTCTGCAAATGCAACTTTTAACAACATGGAAGATTATATTTGTGCATTGTACATCAAACCCATGCATGTATGCTCATGATTAATAACATTAAAAAAGAGCTTTGGGTATAGATACTGTCACAGAGCCTTCTTGGAATTAGCCTAATATTTAAAGAACAATAATAGAGTTAACTTTACACAAAGCACATCAGGTTCAAACTACATAACTTGTTTCAGGCTGTTTCATTTCAATGGCACAGGTATTATTATAACTTCTCATTAATACTTTAATTCCAATGCCAGAAAAAAAAAAAAAAAAAGCCAAGGAAGAGGAAATGAATAATTAATTATTGTTCACATTTTAATATGGGAAATTGTGCCTGAAGTTCTAGATGTCATTTTCTCCTCTATCAACTGTTTATAAATAGCCAAATTAACCCCTGTACTCTGTGACCTACATTGGCCTCTCTCTCACAACTTCTCAAATCTTAATTCAAGTGATTTTTAATGACCCTCAAAAATGCATAGCACAAGTAGTTCAAGCTACTGAAAGCACTGGACACATGGTTGATAAGCATGCCTCAGTTTTCCAATTATCTGTTGTTGTCATACATACATCAAACTTTAAAATGCTGCCAGATTGCCTTTGACAAGCTAGGCTTTGTGCAACTGAAAGTTGGCTCTTGGTGGACAGACAGAACACAAAGCTAAAAAGGGGTCTAAAAGGACAAGAGAAGATGGGGTCTCTGGGAGCAACCTGGTTTAAGCTGCAGTGTGCCTCAAGGCCTTGATTAAAGAAATCTCCATTATTTTCAGACGTTCCTTGAGCCAAAAATCAACCTTTTATACACAGACTATGAAAGGTCCATACATGAGTGGTAACTTCTGCTACGCTTTATGCTTCCTGGATGTAACAGTTTAATCTTACATGCCACATTTCTCTCAGGTCCCAGAAGTGAAACACAAATGTACACTCATTCTATTACCTTGTTTCTATACAGTATCTTGCAAGTAATGTAACAGCCCAATTATGCACCACAAGTTGCTCATTTTTTTCAGGTCAGCTAAATAGTAAGAGGATTGTGTTTCTTGGCTGCGTGCTAGGGTTAAAGTCCAATAATCTGTTAGGGAATATGTGATGCTCAGAAGTTCAGACTCGCTCTCCTTGCCACAAAAGAATGTACAGCCGTTGTTAGCTACTTCATATTACACAATTTAAAAAAAAAAACTTTGGCAAAAATATTCTACGTAACATATATATGCTGATTGCATGTGCCTCTTGATTATATTGCCAGCTGAAGCTACTCCTCCATGAAGACTGTAAATCAAATACAAACCTAGCTGGTTTGGATATCTCAATCTCTCACCGATTTCAAATGTATACTCAAACTTTATTGCAGGCAAATTTGCATTCAGTTTTGAATCCCATACATCAATATCACTCACTGCCTCAAGAACAAACAAAACACTTCTCCATCTAAAAAATGAAGGCAAAATTCTATGTACGTTCACCTTCAAAACAGCAACATATAACCCTTGTAGTTTAGCAAGGTGCTATCCATCCTAAACTGCTTCAAAACTATGCCCAGCAAACTTCAGCTAGATGAAGCTACAGCTCTATGCCTCAAATTCCCTAAAAGAGCTCTGTCGCATATTTCTACAATGCTCAGCACAGGGCTTTTCCCATCCCAAGTCAGACATGTATCTATGCTCAAGTTTTAACAGGATCCCTGGAGAACAGACTGAAGTTCTCCTGCACTGGCTAAAGAAGCTAGTAAATTCTCTCAGTGAGACACAAGGCTTTTTAAAGAGGCAATAACAACTCCATATAGGGGCACAGAAGCAAGAATGTGACCTTTTGACACTATCCCTCCAAATAAGTAAAATTTCCCACAGATCGAATTCTCTCTCCACGGACTGCAATCGTCAGTTAAGAATTCTGAGACTTTCATTTTTTAACTCAACCAACAAATGCTATTGATTTTCAGTTGCTTTTGTTCTTGTTGTTATTTTGTTCAATTATTGGAGAGATACAAATTGGAAAGATCACCAATTTATCCCAGTAATTTTAACAGCTTCAATTACACTAACAAAAATTCACAGTAATTATTATTTAACAAAAACAGAGAGGCATTCAGCTCATAATTTTGTCTCTGTTCTGAAACTGAAAGATCTGATGAACATTGAATAGCATATTTAAATAGAGTGAATAAAAACAAAAAATAGAGGATTTTTCCTTCAAGTTCCTTACTGGATTCCGCGGCAGCAGTATTTTCTTCTGAATTGAAAAACACTTTTAACCACTTTTTCTACTAGCTCAAACGGCTGCTGTATCTTTGGTTGCACCAATGGAGTGAAATGCACCACTGCCACATCCACCTGTAAGGAAAAACAAAACATCAAGATACCTGAGCAGATTCATTCCTCTGAGACACGGTACTTCTTTACAGTTTGCAGGTTAGGTGTCAAGAAACAGGGACAATACAAGGAAACACTGTGACAGGTAACAGCTGTGTGATAAACCACTGCCCCAGTACTTGATTTGGCTTAACTTTCAAAGCCCTGGAGTATTTTAGTCTTCCTTGGTTATCTACATATTTCTAATTAGCTCACACACCATTAGTACTTAGTGCTTTTTTCCCCATGGCACTTTCTTCATCCAGCACAACTTCCATGTCATCCGTAAAGTAATTAGCACTTCTTTCTTCAGATCCTTCCACAAGACAATTCTGACATGATACACAAATTAGACAATATTCAATATACAGGCTGAAGGGCAGCAGGAGAAAATTGGTATTATAATTAGAAATCAAAGCTATTCCCCATATATTTTCTGTTGCTCTAGGGCTTTGGCAAAATGAGAGCCAAGGAGTTACTTTCCAGTATATTAAGATTTTAAAACTCATATCTATTCAAAGGAATTGCAGATCAAAATAAGTCTGCATTCAATTTAAGTGACAGTTGAACTCTGTGTTCAGAGTCAATTATGAACTCATACTCTGTGTACCATCACCGTTAATCCAAAATTACATTTGAATGTTTCTACACAGATCTCTTTCACATTTGTTATTTTCTCTTGTAGTTCCTATATCAGCTTGGTTCACAGACCTGCCACTTCCCTTGTGTCTGAAAACAGACTGAAGTAACATCCTGCCTTCAGTATACACAGATGTACATATAAAAAACACAATATGTCATGCAGTTATAGTTACATCATATAAAAACACCCTGAAATATACCTTTTTTTTTTCTTTTCCACTTTTTCTGTAAGCTAGACTTTTTTGCAAGACTAAGATAGAAAAACTGCTTTAATGACTAAAATATAAAAATGCTTAAAAAATGTCACGAGAGCTTATTTAGAAGTGAGATAACAAATAAAAACCTGGTATACAGAATCTGTGGAGATTAGCACATATCTCAAAAATAGTTTCTGAATTTCTCATGGGCTTCTAGACTTGCCACAGCCCCCTACTTGTAAGGAAGAGCACAAGCACACAATGAAAACTTGTGCTCACACTGAACGTCAGAACACTTCAGGTTTTTGAACAGGGTAAATACATCCTTTGCATGACCAACCACCTCCATGCACAGAAATACCAAAGACTTATTTACATGCATGTATACTTATCTACGCTTTTGTCAAGAAATACAATACATTTCGATCCCCGACACCTGCATTTTTGACCATAAAATTCTGAAGGATAAGAAAAAAAAACACAGTGTAAAATTCAGGGGAAAAAAAAAATCCAGCTCAACTTGCTATCTAGAGGCTGGAAGGCAATAATTTCTGCTTCTGAAAGAAAACAGCACTCCTCAGCGTTTGTTCCATTACAGACACTGATTTATTTGGACCCCAGGAAAGCTGCCTGGTTACTATAGTGACAGATACAGGGAAAGCTTTTCACTTCTAATTGGCCACTCCTTAAAAATTATCCAAGCTATTTGTTGCTAACCTTTTAAATACGCATTAAAAAGAGAGTAGAATTATGAAAATCAATACAGAGTACACAAGAGTACTTAGAACGCAAAAGTTAATCTGAGGATCATTTTATTTCTAACACTTTCTTTTTTTTGCCCCACCACTATTTTCAAAATAATACTCAATTCTAATAAAATAATGAATATGAAAATTATCCTACCGATATATCCTGAACTGTCAATAGTGTAACAATTATTCTCCCCTTACTGTTTTAGCATTCAAGTACAAAGAAGGTTTATGCTCTAGTAAGGCAGGAGGAACACGTGACAAAGTACAATGTAATTCAGTCTGTTGCCTTGTTGATGAAATCAATGCTCTAAATCAGATGAGCCTACATGAGACAATTATAGCTAACTGTTAGCAACAGAAGTCTCACGATAGGTAATACATGTATCTTGCAATAAGCCTGTATTAAAAGCAAACCCATGTATCTTTTTCCAAGCTGTAATTTTCTCCTGCAGGGAGCTGAAACCTAAGCAGAACATATTACACTTCATTAAAGTGGACTGTCTGAGTTCCTAATAAGATAGTTCTAAGGCAGCTCCTCTATCAGCCAAGCATTCAGCACCAGCTCTGTGTCTGTATGCTACAGGCAAGCATTCAGTCTCACACCAGGTATGCTGATCACACAGCCCCTTATTCTGATGTGAAGGTTTCACTTTGGTTTTCCCTCCAGCAGAAAATAACTGTGGCACAGCACTAAGAGCAATTATATACAACTTCTTATTACCATACTGGAAAAGATGAGCTTCCTTCCCAAGGATAGTTCTCAGTTCTTTAACACAGATCTCCTCACAAGGAGCATTGCTCCAGAACGAAGAGGCACTGGATGACTCATAATCTGACTACTTTACTCACCACTTTTTTTTTGATGGAGCGAAGAGTCACTAAGATGAGGCTTTTTAAAGCAACACAGTGAACTTTCCTATAAAACCTCATTTCAGGTTGATGAATTCAGAGACAGCTACTGCACACACGTGAGCAGTGCTCTTCCCCTTGCCTGTCACGTCCTATGCATTAAAGCTTCATTCATTTGCTATTTTATCATCCAATCAGTAGCACTATAAAGGTCCCTTTACAATTTTTCAAAGTTAAACCCCATCTTTACTACTCTCATGATTTTTGTGAGCAAAAAATCTTACATCTTCACATTTTTTCCAGACTCTTTAGGCTACACAGCACAAGCATTTGCTTAGATTTGCTGTACAATTCCACTGACCATTTATTTCTATCTATCTACTCATACCTAATCTTCTAGCCAACCATTTCTCCCTGATGAGACCTTTCCTCTTTACCTTTCCTCTTTACTCTGCAACGGTCTCTTTCAAGAGTGTTGTGAGGGCACCACAAATGCCTTCCAAGAGCCTAACGAAATCATGCTGTGGACCACGCATTCTCTGCTCCAAAGCATTCCAAATGTATGAGACATTGTGTGCATTTCTGCATGCGTTATCCACTAATTTTGATATTTACAGCAGCTCATATCAGTTTGCTCAGCACTGTAGAAAGCTCCTGACAAGCAGAAAAATCCTTAAGAACAACTGAATACATTGTACCAGTGTTCACCCATTACATCAGCTCATACTGCAGCTCCTGAATCATCACACCTGTGCTTATCTGGGAACAGAGAAACTTCTCTTGGATGTGACAACTGACCAGATATTTACAGAGACAAACCTGAGGATGTAGAACATTCTTCACTGGCAAATGAAAATAAAACAATTCTACTCTCCAAGAATCTTTTGAAACACAGATGTGGACATGCGAAACTACAACTCAGAACCAAAAGCTATGGTTATATCACTGTGACAATCAGAAAGGCTTTTCTCCCAGCTTCATGATTTCTTACCCTGACTTGTTGAGGCCATTTCACCAATACGCTGCAATTATCATATAAGCTTTAGAGCAGCTTTATCCCTTCATTCTTTTATATATAATGGAAAGCTAAAGAGTAAAGGATGTCCTACGGAAGGCGAAAGCTACCAAGGACAGACAAGCAAAACCTGTAGCTGAAGAGAAATGTGCTGCTGTTCCAATTAGAAATTAAAATACATTGCATAGTTCTTTCCTAGGAAGTTTAAACTCATAATAAGATTACATGTGATGAAAAAATGAAGAAAAAAAAATAATGAGAGAAAACAGCTCTACAGCTCCCAGATCAACTTAAATGAATCATATCCAGCCCAAATTCGTAAGTCTATAGAGTTTTTGGATTTTTATGATTTTATTCTTTCCTTTTAATCCCTGTTGGCAGCTTTAATCAAAGCAGTTGGATATTGTTATGCATTTAGCACTAAGAGCCTCCACGTATTTTTCTCTATAATCTCTTTGCTTTCCCTTTCTAAGTGTTTGTCAAACAAAACTCATTAAACAAAGTACTCCTTTATTCTCTGGTAGATGGAACTAAGAGAGGGAACAAACAACAGTACAGCACTTGCTGTAGAGAAGAGAAAAAACAACACTCCAAGAAATTTTGTTAATGAATGCCAATGCAGTTTTATATGAGAAGGGACAGTCCCATTCAGGTGAAACCCTATTTTTTGAGGACATCGACAGTGAAGAAAACATCTCAGATCTCACAACCAGCAGTAAGTGTTACATGAACAGGAATGCATGATAACTGTATCTTCTATTACACTTTCAGTGCTTATACTTGAATTTATCATACCTTTAATTCAGTTCATCCCATTAATTATAAAGCGTGACTACCATTTGCAGTGCTTTGGGTTTGTGTGTGCATGCTGTAGCTGAAATGTTAAAAATGAAACAATAAAAAGGCTAACTCTAGGTCCTAGTGAGAGCTTCCAGAAGATTCTGAATGACTTCTGAGCTATCAGGAAAATGTCAGTTCCTTCTGCAAAAGGAAGATAAGCCATCTTTCCCGTGGGCCCGATACAAAAAGAAAGATACGTATTTGCCAAAGGAGCTCTTCACAGTCTGAACAAAATGACAGAATTTCGAAATAGGCAAGACTTGGAAATAAGGTTTTTAAATAGGTTAGCTGTTATCATATTCACCTGAAATATAATCATTTGATATATACATACATTTATGCTGGACAGAGCACATACTTGAAAAATTACCTGAATTAAGTTCAATATATAAATTCTAGCTTATGAGTAATCCTATACTACAGAATTAGAGAATTACTTGATATGTAATGCCACTAATGACATACTGATCAAAAGCTTGCTGTCTTACACATAAAAATATGAAATAAGCTTACAATGCTACAGTTATTTTGTGCACCACTCATTTCAACTGTATCCACTATTATTACGACTTTTCAAAAATGTTCATTGCTAAAGACCAAATCCAATATTACTGTTCATATTCAGCCAGAACGTCTGAGGAAATGCAAGGACTGCCCTTTCTTTACCATAGTGGTAGAAAACAAGAACTGCCTACTATCCAGCCCCAGTCTAAATGCAGGACATCTTTTCTAATCCTCATCACAAGTTTCAAACTGTTCTTCTGTCTCTGCTATCTCAACTGTCCCACTGCTGTAACAGCAACAATTCTATCTTCACAGGTGCTTCCTAACAACTACATGTTCTAATCTACTATGTGAAATTCAGCCTTTAAAACAAGAACAGCATTTCTGCTTTTTAACCAATTTTATGAAGTGCCACCGTGAGACAAATTTGCAGATTATTTCAGATAGGTTTCTGATTTAAAAAAAATGCTGTTACACAACTAAGTAGTGCCATATGAGTATTAAAAATAGTATTTCACTTTATAGACAAAAGCACATCATATTCATTCCTAAGACAGATTTGCTAAGACTGCTTGTCTATGTTGAGGACTGAGAATCACTTAAGTGAAAATGAATAAGTTATTCTGATATGTTCTGATATGACTTAATTGCGAAAATACAGCAAAACTGAGCACCATTTCACTTTCCTTTAAAAAAAAATTATTAAAGAAAAGTTATTAAAGCAAAGAAAAGAACACAAGTATTTAAAGAACTGAAATAAAGGGTTGCTTGGAACTATAAGTGACAGATATGATCATCAGTGCTCTTCGCTAAAAAACTGTCAACAGGAGCGACAGCTACAGTCATCAACATGCTTACGGAAGGAATGCTGAGCGTACAACATATCTTTCACCACAATATTTTTCCACAACAATATTTTTCCACAATGGCTGATAATCTGCAAGTTTCTAATGTCCCACTTACAATGTGTAGTTGTCAGTAAGCCTGTAATCTGATACTACCACTGAACACCACTCTGGTAAACCATGTTTTGTTTGGTAGCTTGCAATCACGTATGGCAGAGTAGCTCCCCCTCACAGGCAATGCTAAAACACTGTCCATTTGTTATCACTGAGGACCAAGTGCCTTGCATACAGTGGCTCAGCTGCTCTCATCTGCTTGCAGGGTCACGTTCAGTTACTCATTCACATAGCTCTGATTTTAAATGCAAGCTTTTTTTGTTTGTTGATTTCTTTTTCTTTCTCTCTGTACTTCTCCTCCCCCTCCTCTGTATCCCACAGCCAGCTACAGCCTTGGCTACGAAGCTACCACCCAGTTACACGCATTTACAAGAGAGAAGCGGGCAGACAAAAGGGGACAGCAGATAAGCATGGCATCAGCTGGTCTGCAGTTCTTTGCTTTTATGCTGGCTTTGTTTGGCGTTTTTGGAGACATCGCAGCCACCTTGCTACCGAACTGGAAGGTAAATGCAGATGTTGGTTCCAACATCATAACGGCTATAACGCAGATGCAAGGACTGTGGATGGACTGCACGTGGTACAGCACCGGGATGTTCAGCTGCACCCTGAAATACTCCGTTCTGTCTCTCCCCATCTACATCCAGACTGCACGAACCACCATGGTACTGTCTTGCATCCTATCAACCTTTGGGATCTGCATCACTACAGTTGGAATGAAATGCACAAAGTTGGGAGGGGACACCGACAGCAAAAGTCACACTTGTTTTGCTGGAGGAGTCTGCTTCATTCTCGCAGGAATTTTTGGATTAGTACCAACATCTTGGTACACGAGAGAAATCATTTCCAATTTTCTGGACCGGACCATTCCAGAGAGCAGTAAACACGAACCAGGAGGAGCGGTTTATATAGGATTCATTTCAGCAGGGTTTCTGCTTGTTGCAGGTGCGATTTTCTGTACTTCCTGCTTTAAAAAGCAGCAAGGAGCATGGATTTATCCTCCAAAGCAGCAGCATCTCCCACCCACATTGCAGGAGAGCAATACAGGTTACAACCTGAAGGACTACGTGTAAATACCATTGTTTTTATCCATCGAGGCTTTTTTTTTTTTTTAATGCTAAGTGTACTCTGATTATTTTAAAGAATGTGTAACACCTAAATTTTCTTACATCTGGGCTGCAATTATATTTACATAAGATATTTTCCTCTTAGCAATATCAGCAAAAAGAACAAGTTACGAAGCAATCCCTGAGTCTGCTGCAAGAGTACTTTTTTGACTGACATCTCAAACCATTTTCTTTGACTTTCCAAGTAAGATTTACTGAAGAAAAATAAATTATTTCAGCACAAGCAACAGTACATTTAATGTACTGATCGCTTGTTACAGCAAAGACACTTCAATTTAGTGAAATCAGGCCACTGGTAACAGAATGCTCTATATGGTATTTTACCTTTTTCTCTTTAATTATGATGCAAGGAAAAAAAGCAACCATTCTCTGTCCAAGAAGCTTAATTCAACAATTTCTATGTAAGGGACACATCTGCCTTTCATTTTTTGTTCTAAATTGTCATAGTAACATTTAGATTTCCTAAACAACAACAATAAAAAGCAAAAAAGAAATAAATTGCCCAATACAAAAAAGAAGACCACCAAACCAATAACACAAACCTGCACTCCCAACCTTAGCTGCACAGGATTTACATATTAGGAAGCAAAATCAGTGGTATCATTCAGATGCTGCCAAAATCATCTCTCACCCCCTAAACTGCCACCTGCTGTGGGTTTCATTTATTACTGTTAAAGCAATGCCAATTGGGCACTCTTCAATTGCTGCTAATCTATCACAAGTGTTAGATTTGAGGAGCAGTACAACTGAAATGTAACTCTGACTATGAAAACTGTAATGTGGGATACAAACTGTTTATCTTTTTACATGAGAAATCCAGAAGCATTTGGCCTTCAGCTACCATTTATTGCTTTGAATGCTTTTGGCCTTCTAAAAGAACTTTACAGGTGCTTTCAATTGTTCCACTAAGGTATGTTTCAGGCCCAGTCCCAGATATCTTATTAGTGTAAAATGTAATATACAATAATGATAAGAGAATGCTATTACACTTAAATGTATATGTTAACTCTTTTAATTTGATTGCTTATCTTAGATCCTTTAACCTTTTCTTTCAACAAACTGATTTTGTTTGTCAATGTTCACTGGCAGATGTCCTGTTTAAACATTTTACTGAACAGGAATCAAATTGATGCCCATTTGTTAGCACAGGTAAGAGGATATGGTGCAGACCCTTAAATTCAGGAATGCTACAACTTTGGACAAGTCTTCAAACAAAACCAACTGCTATTTATTTGGTATATTTATATGCAACTTTCAGTTCTTGTTTTATTATCCCAAATTTCCAAGAACAGTATAAAGAGCCCATAATGTTATCTATCTATCTAATGTTTGTTGGAAAAAGTAAAATCTTCTGTTACAGCGTTTTAGAAAGTCAAATGCTTTATATCCAATAATGTAAAGTCTTCATTCTACTGTCTGCATTCTCTGAAAGAAATTTCAAACTTCATCTTGCTCTTATTACTAGTGTTACGTAGCCATTTGAAGTTTCTTATCTATTCATCAGGGAGCTTCTTTTGTACTATGCCTACTACTTTTATCAGCAGTTACTTAATACTGCAGAGACATAAGCAAAGAAAATTTGGCTTTTTGCTCATCATTAAGACAGAATGCTTTGCAGCACCATCTTGTTCATAAAACAGAAGCCCATTATGACTCAGTATTCATAGATATTGTTAAAATATTATTCATTCACTGAGCAAATGAGGTAGACAACTCGTTCCCAGAAACCATTCTTCTCCACCTTTTCTTTGGGGCCTGACACAACACTATGCTGTGATCACTGGTAACGTACGTGAATGAAAACTGACATTCATAAAACAGAAACCAAAGATGTTTATACATACGAAAAATGTAACAATTCCATACTCCAAGCAAAATGAAGTATTTTTCAATTACATAAGCAACACATTTTTCTTTCTAAAACTTTACACAGAAGTACCTGAACTTCTTTGGATACCTGTGAAACAAAAGGCAGGTACACAGCTGCATTATTCACAACACCTGCAAGACCTTTCTTTGAAGGCAAAGGTTCTATCAGCAACAGTGACACCTCAAACCATTTCAGTCCAAAATAAATAAACAAAACAGGAGATGAAGCTACAACAGGAGTTAGAAGGAAACAAAGTACAGTGCAACGGGTGTCAGGTCTTCCTGAAAAGCTTGCATTATCTGCTCTTGCAATGTAATTTGTATTTGCTGTAAATCAAATAAATATATTAAATAATTACATGTTTGAGTTTAGCAGTACTGCCTTTTTGTGAGGTCCTTATTCAACTAAGCAACAACTGATTATAGGATTTGCTTACACTCAGACAGTTGTCACACCTTCATGGAGTTATCTTTCCCTCTCAGTCAATTGAAGCCTATTCAGTACAGGAAAATGGGAATTTCAGTTACAGCTACCCAGCGCTGAGACACAGATGGCACAATATTTTTCACTGCAGCTCTAATATGTTCTCATACTACATCCACAAAATCCAAATTTTAGTCTTATTGTACAATACTTCACATACTTAACATTCAGATTAATAATATGATAATATTATTGGAAAAAAAAAAAAAAGGAGGGCTAGAAAATCACAAAACAAATACAAACAAATGCAAACAAAAATGTAAAGCAAAAAAAAAAAGTCACATGAATGGCCGTTTTTCTTCACAATAGTGAAGATTTGTTGTCACAAATAATAGTGCAACACGTCTGGACAGTTACTTGTTTAAAAAAAAAAAACAGTAAAGGAATTCTACATCGTCATCAGAATATGCACAGACATAGCCTGTAAAATTCAATATAATAAGAGAAAGAGAATAACCTTCTATAGGTTCTCGAGAGATATGACTGAAGAATAAAACAACCCACAGAGAGACTGTGAGAAAGGGAAAGGATGATTTACTTAAGAGCCAAACCAACCATTTTAAGAGAAACTCAGAAGGAGCAAGTAAATGTCCATGTGCACTCATGGCAAACAGATCCTACTTATTGTCATGCACACACTTTTACAAAAAGAAAAAGAAGAAAAAAAGGTAGATCTGTGATCAAAATGCAGTTTAATTTTTGCATTCTTGATTCCTGTTATCCTAATGGATTTATTAAAACAACAAAAAATAGTAGCAGGAAATAAGAGGATAGTAAAGACACTTTTCTCCTCTAAAGAACAGACAAAATAGAGAAAACATGGTTACTTTTTTAAACAGGGAGTGGGATGTAGGTGACTAAGTAGTACAGCAAACATGAGGGAGTTCAAAATGCTGAAGATGAGTAAGGTGAAATACACAGACCACAGACACGGTAAAAATAGTTATCAGTGGCATTTGAAAAGCTTTTATTAATAAGGGTGTTTCAGAAGACTCAACAAATTTTCCAGGCAGTTTTAAACTGTCTATAACTGCAATTGTAAAATAATTAGCTTTTCAAAGATGCTGCAATTCTAGCAAACTATCCTGCCACGAAATTTAAAATTCCACAAACACCCAAAGAATTACAGTGATCATGCAAATAGACTTGAACATCAAAGCACAAGTTCTCAGTAACCAAAAAGAAAAGAATGCTCTTGAGCCATGGATGTTTCACTTTCACGCATACCACAAACAGTCTACTTAGTAGTGTGGAGATGCTGAATTGAGGACCCAACTGCTTTCCTGCCTGAAAATCAGACAGAGTGCCTAACTGAAAAGTTAACAATAAAATCAGAAGAACATAACAAAACTTACATCTGGCTTTGGAACAAAGGCTTGGCCTGGTATTACAAAACAGTTCTCAACAGTGCAGAGATGCTGAGACATGATGGACAGTCTGCTACGTTGCTTGCCTCCTGTATTAGCAGTAAGCCTCTGTTGAAGAATCAAAACACGTGAATTAGTGAAACTGAATGGACAAAACTGCCAATTACACAAAAGCTTGATTATCACTATAATCAAGGACAAATTAAAAAAAACAACTAACTCTTAAGAGCACACATCAGAGTTTAAGCCTGAATCGTCTTGAACTATATTATCCTATGTAATATCATTTCATCATGACATCATGCTAATTTACAATCCCAGTCCTTCAATCAAAAGCACACAGAAAGGAGCTCCTTGAACTTCTGCAGAACTTACTAAAGGTCAACATAATTTTGTATGGGAACATGAGAAGACTAAACCAATGTCACTGCAGAATTCAAATCAAAACAGTGCTGGCTGATAATATTTTCACATTCTTCCCTTCCACTGTTTGTGGATCTTTTTTTTCTTTTTCCTTTTTTTTATCCAAAATTAAAGCTCCATAAACTCAAAATCAGATACTAAACAAAATTTCTTTGTTATAAACTCATCCATGCTTACTATGTATGCAAGGTTGTCTAATCTACTTAGGTTTAGATACCTAGCAATACAAGCATTTAATACTTAAAGTTCAGTTAGCAGCTCTCTAATTTTCCCATGGAATTTCTTACAAAGGTTATCAAAAAGTCACCCAGACAAAAGAGGTTTTCTACACTTTCATAAGCTGGCATGAAACACTACCTGCTTGTCTCGCTAGCAAAAACAAGACTCAAACAAAAAAACTCTCAGTAAAACATCTCTCAAATGGTTACAGGTAACAACTGAATTTTGAAGATTTCTCATCTTATTTACAACTACCTTAATTTTTTAAAAAAGGAGCAGTTTACATATCTAATAACATCTGTACGTTACATAGCTTCATGTGAAATTCATGCTGATAAAATACTGCTCAAACTATGTCAGAAAAACAAAACCCATTGCTCAAGTTTTTCTCTTTTTTATTTTTTTTTTCCCTCTTTTTCCAACAAGTCTCCTAAAAGGCAGTTTAAGTATCAGCATGGAACAAATAAAATCCTTTCCAACAATTTCTCAGAAAGCAAACTCAGAGATTCTTTCAGCCTACATGAGCTCTTCAAACTACCTTTTATTGCTTCAGAGAAAACTTATTAAAAATAAATAAATAAAAAGAAAACAAAAAAAAACAAAACTGATTAAAAAATCTAACAAAAAAAAAAAAGCAATCAGATACACACGTCCTTAATTCTGCAATGGAAATAAAATGGACAGCACTTACAGCTCTTCAAATGCCAATTCAAACAAGCAAGTCTACTTTCCATGAAAACAAGACTCAGGCTTAGTTCCTGCCTCTCAGTTTACGGAGGGAATAACTTAAGAACATCCACCTCTGGGCAGTAACAAATTACTTCAATCGCATTGGCAGGAGCATACATGGGTATGGCACTTTGCAAAAATGCTACGAACAGTAATTCTGTAACCTGAGCTATTTAGGTAGTTGGGTTGTTTCTCCCTTAGCTCTCAAAATTTTCTTTGTATTTACCTTTAAAATGTGGATAGCATCTGAAACTGCAGTAAGTCAACCATGTCAGAAGTTCAGCTAACTAGGCAACATTTTTGTATCTAAGTTCTACAAAAATTTCAAGGCAGGAATCAAAACACTGATTCTGGAACATAACATGGAACACAGTCAAGGTGGTACATGACATCTTTTTAATGTTGCTCACTATCAACTCCTCTCAATGTTCCTCAGGGACAACTATTTGTTTTGTTCCTCAGTAAGCCATGCTTTTCATAAGCATATATTAAAAGCCCATTATCAATCAATCTGCAAAATCCATCACAGGAATCAACCTACACAAAGAATTAAGAACTGGCAAAGCAGAGGGCTGGAGCCCTTCCCTATAAAGACAGGCTGAGGGAACTGGGCTTGCTCAGCCTGGAGAAAAGAAGGTTGCAGGGTGACCTCACTGCAGCCTTTCAGTACCTAAAGGGAGCCTACAAACAGGAGGGGAATCAACTCTTTACAAGGGTAGATAATGGCAGGATAAGGGGAAATGGTTTTAAGCTCAAAGAGGGAAGGTTTACATTGGATATCAAGGTGAAGTTGTTTACCAAGAGAGTGGTGAGGTGCTGGAACAGGCTGCCCAGAGAGGCTGTGGATGCTCCACCCATAGAGGTGTTCAAGGCCAGGTTGGATGGGGCCCGGGGCCCTGGGTTGGTGGCCCTACATGTGGCAGGGGGTTGGAGATTCATGATCCTTGAGGTACCTTCCAACCTGGGCCATTCTATGATTCTACAACTATCAAATCAATCCTAATACACAAGCCAATTTTTTTCAGAATGCTAGTATTTATAAACAACTTACATCTTAACTTAAGAACTTAACTTACATCTTACAACTTAAGAAAACATAGTAAGTCTTCATTTGGTCATAGTTAAAAAACCTGAACTATTTTCCAATTTCTTAGCACCTTCTAGCTTTCTAAATAGACAGCAGTGTTACACACAGATTAAGCATTCTGCTCCACTAATACTCCTATCTTCTAGATGTCTAATAGTATATGGCCCAGCCTACAGATTGTGTTGGTGGAGCAGCAGGTGAACTACACTTTGTAGCCAGTTTTACTCAAAATTAGACACTGACAAAGATCTTCCATTTAAACTGGATTATGATTCATTTTAATATAAGCGGGTCAGAAAGTATCCAGCCTAAGTGGCAAATCTGAGGTGAATTACTGAGGAATTTCTGGCAAAGATTTTTTCCAGAAAATAACAAACAATTTTACAAAAATGAACTGTAGAGGCAAAATGATTCACCCAACACTTCCAAGCATCATTTTTATATCTGTGAACATCTGGTCTTATCCTCCTTAATAGGCCTTAAAACTTAGTATATAAATCATAACTACTGGTTCTCATCAATAATTTTAATCAATTTAAATTGTATCAGAATAGAGAAATTAGTAGCAATAGGCCTATACTAACATAACTCATGACAGTGTAGCAATTAGAAAGAAATAGAAAAGCAGGAAATTACCACCAGCAAGAAGTGGCAAAGGTATTTTTTACCTGTATATAATAGCACAAACTACTTTGACTACGGATTGGTACACTGATTTATTTTCTCACCATTAACATCAAGTTATCAGAAGTAATTACGAAGCACACAGGGCTGTTCCATTACAGCATGTTATCCTTCCACTGAACTCGTGACATATACAACCAACACTTTATTCAGTATTCAGGCTTTTAGCTTCAAAGGATCAGAGAGAATATCAAGCTATTAAGAAATTTTCCTTTCAGATACATAAAATATCAATAAATAAATTTTTTTAAGTTTTCTACTGTGTTAAACTGTTCTGTATTTGCAGGTACAGAATACCTGTAGTTTGGCCTGTAGTTGCCAAATATCAATGGTTAAGCTACTTCAGAGTGGCACAAGAAAGATTACCATTCCTCCTAACCATAAAACAAAATAGTGTATCCCAAATGAGCATTCACTATGAAAACACAAACCATGAACTATGGAATTTCTGCATCAGAGGAAGCTCTGTGTTTGAATAAACATAAAAACACGAATCAAGATGTCCCAGAATGCAAAGTCAACAGCAATTAACACTGATTAATTGTGCAGTCTTGAACATACCACTCCACTTCCTAGTGTTTTTAACTTCCTAGCTTTTTAAGTACAAATAACTTAAGAGTGCATGGCATTTTGCATCTCATTTGAGCTATGTTGTACAGAAGCACTATAATCTGCATGTCACCATCAGCATATGCAGCTGGTTACAAAAAAGTACAGAGTCCACTTATCTCAGCACTCTGCCACTTTTTTCACTGCTGTCACAAGTCTTTGTTTATTATTAATCATCACTTGCATTTTCTATCTTAGTCCATTAGCCATATTTTACAACAACGTATAATCTCAGACGACATGAAGTCCTTCTGGAAAACAGAACAGGATTTTTTAATGCCTAAACTCAGAACTGAATTAAAAAATCCTACTCATGTCATAAAAAACGTTTGTCCCTTGTGATCTCTAGAGCCATCTGCTGGAACAACTTCAGTACTTTTCTTGAAATTTGATTGCAGAGCTAAAGCAGTAACAGCAAAGACTGGTTTTCCACGACTGCAAAATGACAGCAGACATGCCACTTGCATGTATAAATAATTGTCTGCATACAGTAAAAAACTGAGTAAAATTTTATTTTTATAATATTCATTGTAAAAGATAAAAATTAAAACAACATAATTAAAGCAACATATACATTTAGGTTGCACAGGGGAAACATTATTTCGTATTCTCAGCTAATTAGATGGAAATTCAATGATACAGAATCACAGAATTGCAGAGGTTGGAAAGGACCTCAAGAGATCATCAAGCCCAGCCCTCTGCTAAAGCAGGTTCCCTACAATAGGTCACACAGGTAGGCATCCAGACAGGTCTTGAATATCTCCAGAGAAGGAGTATCCACAACCTCTTTGGGCAACCTGCTCCTGTGCTCTGTCACACTCACCATAAATAAGTTCTTCCACACGTTAGCACCAAACTTCCTATGTTCAAGTCTTAGGCCATCACTCCTTGCCCTATTGCTACACACCACCAAGAAGAGCCCAGCCTCATCTATTTGTCTCCCACCTCCCTCCAGATATTGCTATACATTTATCAGATCTCCTCTCAGTCTTCTTTTCCCAAGGCTGAACAGAACCAGCTATTCAGTCTTACCTCATATGGCAGATGCACCAGGCCCTGTTTTATCTTTGTGGCTCCACTGGGCTCCTTCTAGGAGATTCCTGTTTTTCTGAACTAGGGAGCCCACAAGTGGACGGAGTAATCTAAACGTGGCCTCACCAGGGCAGAGCAGAGCAGAGGGGGAGGACCACCACCCTTGACCATGGTCATGCTCTTTTTAATGCACCCCAGGATACCAGTGGCCTTCTTGGCCACAGGGGCACACTGCTGGCTCATGGCCATTCTGGTGTCTAGCAGGACATCCAGGTCCTTTTCTGCACAGCTCATCTCCTGCAGATCATCCTCTAACATGTACGATGTGTTATTCAGACCAACGCACAGTTCCTCTCTTTAAAAACAACAAAATCAACAACAAGAAAACCAGAAAAAAAACAACACTAAAACCCAGCAACTGGGATTCAGGTAAGAATCACAGAATCACAACAGATCTCCAGATTCATGGTATGTTTTATGCCATGGCAACAAAAATAAACTGTTAAGCCTGAAAGCATTCTGAGTGAAATCCTCCTAATATTAATTTACCTAGTTTTAACACCAAAACATAGCAAATCAATTCAGCCTTCTTTGAGAATCTATCGAGATGCTAAAAACCTCAATTTGTGACAAAACACAAATGATGCTTTTATACTTTCATAAGGCTGACAGAAATCCATTCATAATGTGTTTGAATTCCATTCCTGTGTTTGAATTGTTTAATCAAAACTGGAAATAATGCTAAAATCTTCCAAACTTGCATTTTTTCTTTATTTCAAGGAATGGATTTCTCTTTCTCCCAGTGTATTTTGTGTATCTACTAAGACTGTCCTTATACATATATATGTATATATATATATATATATATTTTTTTTTTTTTTTTAATTAAAATTTAGGGAAAACAGTAACAGTACCTCTGCAACTTCCTTCTGAAAAGTCAGTGTCATCTGTGTCCTTCCATAAATAAAAGGTCCATCTCTTTTAGAAACATTTTCAAGCCATTTGATGATTAGAGGAGTTGAAACACTGAAGGGTAGATTTCCAATGATATGAATATTTGGTGGCTCTGCTCACATTTGATTGGAAAAAAAAAAACAAAAAAAACACAAACAACTGACAAAAAGTTTTGGATAAGATTTGCCATGAAAGAATATTTACATAACAAACATATGAGCCTATCAATCTAGAATTAAAATATTAAAACAATTTTTTGTTTTTGTGACACATTAAATTTATGCCTTTCTATTTATACTTGTCTTATAATGACAAAACTGTTACTGTTTATGATAGTTGGTTGCAAAAAAAAAAAAAAAAGGTAGGTTTTATTCTTGTTTACATTAGAATAAATTAGTAGCTTTCAGCCAATTTTCAGCTGATTGATAGATTTCAGCTGAGCTACTCCAGAACAGCAGAAATACATAATTTAGATATTTCTGTTTTCATTCAATTATGACTATCAGATACAGAGAAAATAGGCATATGTTATTCTGTCCAGCACGTTTCATCCCATGGGCTTGGAGACTCAGGGGAGCCATAACTAACTTCGCTCAAATTAAAGAGACCCATATATGAAATGGGTCTCTGCACAGAGACCCATATATGAAATCAGAAAGCTTTCTAACTAGCACAAGACAGCTCCTTAGCCATGCAAAGTTATATGTACTGTTCAATTCTGCACTGCATCAATGGAAATGTTACACAGCACATAGTAAGTATTGCAGAAGAGGTGGACAGAAGAAAGTGTTGTTGTTTCTTAGATACTGCAGCATTTAATTACATGAATGGCAGATGACAATATCAAATTCAAGCTGGGTTTTAGGCACAGTTTACTTATTATTCACTTTCTAGGCTAGGATATTTCTCGGATATTTGTGATTTTTCTCAAATACCAGCCACAGGTAAGTATATTTTTGAAATCTACAAGTATTTCAGATTTTCAACTCAAAAGCTTTAAAATGAAACCAAAACAAGCCCAAACACTAACCATCCTCCCAGTTCTTCTTTAAGTGATTTGGAAAAGCCTTCTCCATCTTATATGTCAGAATATCTCCGTGAACAATGCGTACTTTTCCTGGAGCTGCTTCAGACAGCATCTGTTTGTATACACGCAAATAGAATTCACAGTGAATATTAACCACTCTGATTTTCAGCATCATCCACAGCATGAGAAAAACCCCTGCTATATACCTTATTATACAAAAAACAGTAGCAATTAAAACTGAGCACACTTAATAACTATTTACCTTCAAAAAGCAAGCACTGGTAAAAAATGTTCAGTATGTACTACATTAGCAATTATATTGCATTCAAATTCACTAATCTACCATGATTTGTCAAATTCTTCTTTGAAGCTATTCCAAGTACTGTAAACGGATGAAAGATGATGTAAGATCAATGAACTTAGAAAACAGTAGAAGAAGAAACCAAGACCCACCTACACAAAGGATTATTAATATGTTCTACTGTTTGTTAATATTAGTTTCCATGTCAGAAGGAGTGCGGGTTTTATTTAGTATTATAATTAACATAACTGAGAAAGGCATTTGACACCAGAAAATCACAATTGTATACATTCAATTTGAAATCAGAAATTGAGGGAAGTCACTGAAGCTTTCTTCACTTTAAGGCCAATGTGTGCAGCTAACTTGGTTCCAGTAGCATTTATGCACCAAGTACACAAGCTGAGTAATCTTCCATTATGCAGATCCTCTTGCTCTTCACACACGAGGGAAAGGGTGTAAAAATACAAAAACCAAAAGGCATGGTTCACAAAAACTAAGTGCGCTCCCTGGAAGAACTGCATATTCAAACTACTCTCTAACTAAGAGCACCTTCTCTCTCCTCATATATCTTTCCAGCCTAACAAGTATTAGGGCATATGGCATAGGGCGTTTGTGTTTCTTTAAGAGTGAGACAGAACTGACAGACTCTCAGCTTGTGTAAACTGTTACTCTGAACACATATGTTCTTCACTGTATTTCCATTTTTGCAGTAGCAGATCCTAGCTTCAGCTTTGTGATAGAGATCACAGACGAAAAAACAGCCAGTGTTGCTGCATGCTTTATATCAGCATCTTATAAATACCTAAGACATTTATAAAATAACAACTGGGGACTTTTACTTAATTTCTGACATTTTCTGTTATACAAATCAAGAAAGATACGAAATAAATGCTTATTTTATTCTTATTTTATTCTTCTGTACCTGAATGAGAACCCGCACTGAACTGTTTTAACTGGAGATATATGGTCAGAATGTTTTAAACTTTAAGGCAAAATTATTAGGATTAAAATGAAAAATGAGATCAAACAACATCAACACTCAAACTACTATTTCATGAATAGCCTCTTTAAAGCACTTGAAACATCCAACAAACAACTGTTATTTATTTGCAGCATCAGGTCAGAAAGAGACAAGGAGTACTTGTTAAGATAAGACAGGATCAATTAATTGCCATAGTACATGTTTTCATTTCAAGCAAATGACAGCTCTAATTTGAGCCAAAGTATCAAAACTGTTTTCAACGTGCTGATCTAAGTAAGACACTTTGAATCTTTCCATGTTCTTAAAATGTTCAGGCATACATTCATATGAATCATTCTGCCATTGATACCTGCAATCCTGGAATAAATCGAGTATCTTTTTCAACCAAGAGGAGTTGTTGAACACCGGCATTGAGAATAGACCTGGTAATTCCTCCTGGCCCAGGGCCCACTTCGCAGACATAAGCATTTTTCAGCTTGCCAGCTTGTCTCACTATCTTGTCTGCAAGACAATAAGAACACACTAAGCCTTTATTCTCCAAAGGATCCGGCTTACTAAGATAAGCACATTTGCACTCTAACAATAAACAATGAGTTTATCTCAGAATAGGCACAAACAGTGACACATCCCACTTACACAATCACATGCCTGCTAGACTGCACAGAATTCAGATTTGTTTCATGCCTAGAGATACTGCTTTACTGTTCCACTGTTTAAAGAAAGGCTACTTCCAGTTTACTGTCTTTCATGTACATTGTTGCTCATTACAGAATCAAATAAAAGGAGAATATTACTTTTTTATCTGTAAACCAGCAGTACTGTAAGTAAGCACTCAACAACCTGGGGTCTCAATACTTATCTTTATAAAGGTATATCACTACAGAACACCTGGATAAGGATACAGTGAAGCTCTAGCAAGACTACTGTACATGAATAGAAAGATACAACTCTGGAAGTCAATAGAGATGAGCAGGAAAAAAAAAAAGAACAATTGAAAAAGGCTTAAAGTAAGGATTAAAAACATAGCTAATGAAACAGAGATTCTTAGGAAGCCTATACTGGAATGCTGAGGGAAACTATACTGTTCACTCTACAAGTCTTCTAAATGTGTAACAAAAACAAGAGATTCTGACAATCTTCTATTCTAAGGTTTTACTAAACTCATTCACACATTTTTACTCTAGCATAAGAACCTGGCTATTCATAAGAGGGAAGAGAGTTTTATATTCACATTCCTAATCTATATCAGCTGGAGTAACAATGTATAATTGAATCATTGGGTACATGAAGATACACTGCACTGATTACTGTCAAACCCAGCCACCATACAACTAAAAAATCTGCTATGGATTGCACACTGCCATCTTTGTCAGCCACTGCTGAGATGAAGCTGCAGGAAACTGAACTGTAACAGGTCTGAAAAGCTACGAAATTTCTGTCAGACTGACCCAACCAATGTTCCTAAGTACAGTATATAGTATATTGAAAGACAGTAGGACCAACAGTACTTGTGATATATAATAATCTGAAGGAAATCCTTTTTGAATCAAATATATAAATTCAATTCACCTGAAACTTAGCCAAATTTGTCAACACTTTGGTAATTCTTGACAGTTCTTATTAAATGACAGTACTTGAATGGAAATGGTACTACTAAGGCTTGGAGTTTCGCACTGAACTGATATTTTGTTACTGATATTGATACTGATATAGGAATATATCTAAAAAATATCCTGTAATTTACTCTATAAAGAAAGATGTTTTCTAGGAATGCACAAACAAAATCAAGAAGTCTAACCTAAAACAGCTTTCAAAGGAGACTCTATGCTGTTGTATATTTGACAGATGTCATCATGCAAACATCATCTCCTTAGACAAAAATCAGATTCTGACAAAACTTGAGATGTGTATGTACTTCATAACAGCTAAAAGCGTATAAAATAAAATAGTTAACCTGTCAATCGTAAGTCCAGCAAAAAATTCTGGGAAAGTTCTTTCTGCGCTCGAAGACGAAAAAGCTTAATGATCTCCCCCACCGTTGGCAGAGGAGGCAGATGGAAAGAAGCAGCCTTTCCTGCAGCAGCCATCAGGCGGAACTGGAGAAACACCAAGAAGACAGTTCTGGCATTTGCAGTGAATTTACACATGTCAAAACTCCACAGAGTTTACAAACCAATAGATGATTTACAAATCATTACACAAGTGCTTGATTTTACCCACGGGTGTTTTCACTATTGGACACAGTGCCTGTAATAAACGCATCTCTGTGGGAGCTGGGCGAGACTCATTTGGTGGGTTTGCCAAAACATTGAACAAAACAAAACCATCCCATGACTGTTCACTTTCAATCTTTCTTTACTTTTTAACAATATATAGTTAATTATAGAATTGCCTGCGTTGAAAAGGATCACAATACTCATCTAGTTCCAACCCCCTGCTATGTGTGGGGTCACCAAGCACTAGACCAGGCTGCCCAGAGCCACATCCAGCCTGGCCTTGAATGCCTCCAGGGATGGGGTATCCACAGACTCCTTGGACAACCTGTTCTAGTGTGTCACCACCCTCCATGCGAAAAACTTCCTCCTAATATCTAACTTAAACCTCCTCTGTCTTAGTCTAAAAGCATTTCCCCTTGTCCTATCACTGTCAACTTATGTCTTCATTAAGACTTGCTTGTTTGGTTCGTGGTGTCACACATAGCAAGAATTCACTGCTAAGTCACCTGCTCCTCTAAGCAGAGATTTAAAAAAACAGGAATGGCAGGCATAAGCAGCACCACTGATTCTTAAAAGATTCTACCCCCTTCCACCGCAGCAAAGCATTCCACCCCAAGGCCAGCCCAACCATTACAGCCCTCAGGCCCAAACATCCCCAAGGTCCCACAGCGAGGCGGGGTCTGATGGAACCCCGCCCCGCAGCCGCTCCTCAGCACGCTGCACGGAGTCCCGGCTGCACACACGCGGCAGCTGCAAGCGCGGACAAGAAGGGTAAGCGGGGGAGGGGTGATTGACCCGGCTCTTCTTTTTCTCCCGCTGTGAAAAAGAAATCTCACGAGCAGCACGCAAGCATCGCTGCAGTTTCTTACAGTGCACGCGAGAGCTGACCCGGAATAGGAAACGCCTCTCCGCTCTGCGGCCTGTCCTGCAGGCGCATGTGCCCGCACAGCGCCCTGGTTGGCGGTGGGGGCTCGGGGCAGGGTTGCGCATGCGCCCCGCTACGGCCGCGTTCAGCAGGTGTTCCGTGTGCGCATGTGCGGGTGGTGATGGGCTGTTGTGGGGTGTGGCTGAGCGCGGTGGTTGCGCAGCTGTGTGTGGATCTTGTCTGTTCTGTCTGTCTGCGGAATGATTTGAGATTAGGGTCAGGATCTGTAATTTTCGGAGCTGTGTGTGCATTGTTGTCTGCGTTTATGCTGCTTTGAATATTTTCCAGCACTGCTCAGCTCAGAATTCCCGAGTGGTGATGGGAGCTGCTGGCGTGCTGTGTGCTCACAGTAACGTCAGTCACGGTGAATTAAAGAAGTTTTGTTCTCCGCAACGCTTTTAACCAATTGTCGAGTGTTACGGTGTCTTCTTCCATTTTCCTTTTCTAGGAGTATGCTTGGTGATTAGTACAACAGTGTAAGTCACAGAATGACAGAACCACATGACTTATATGGGTTAGAAGGGACCTTAGAGATACCTGGTCCCAGCCCCTTGCTGTGGGCAGGTTTGCTACCCATCAGATTAGGCTGCAGGCTGGCCAGGGCTCCATCCAGCCTGACCCTGAACCTGTAGGGAGGGAGTATCTCTGGGCAATCTGTTCCAGTGCCACACTACCCTCTGAATAAATTTCCACCTAATAGCTAATTTAGACTTGTTCTTTCATTTTAAAGATATTGGTCCTGTCCGTTCACTATGCTCCTTGATAAAGAATCTCTCCAGAACTTTCTTGTTAGTCCCCTTTAGGTACTGGAAGGCTGCTGTAGGCTATCCTGGAGCCTTCTCTGTGCTGAATAGCCCTATCTCTATTAGCCTGTCTTTGTAGAAGAGGTGCTTCAGCCCTCTGATCATCCTTGTGGCCCTCCTTTGAATTTGCTTCAATGGTTGTTTGCTGTTACCCCAAAAACACTTAAAAGATATTTCCAGAAAGCTAATGTTCCTAAAAAGCCAAAGATAATCATCTAGGTGTGAGAAAATGGAAACATTCAAGAGTTCCAAAAGTAATTCCTTGCTCAGTGCAAAGAATGGATGTAATTTAAAATAGCTATACATTAGACACAGCTTTTGCCATCAGTATCATGTTCTGCTTAGATTATGGAATCAGTTAGCTTGGAAAAGACCTTCTGTATCAAGTCCAACAACCATCAACCTGAGCTACCCAGCTGCATCACTAAACTGTGTCCCTCAGTGCCATCCCTGTATGTTTCTTAAATATCTTGAAGGATGGAGAAACCACCACATTGCCTTGGGCAGCTCATTCCGACATTTGATCACCCTATCTTTTAAAAATGTTCTTTCTAAGTTCAGTCTAAACTTTCCTTTGTGCAACTAAGGCCATCTCCTTATGTTCTATCATGTACCACGTGGGAAATGAGACCAACATCTTTCTCTCTGCTTTCACCTTTCAGACAGAGAGAGATGAGTTCTACCCTCAGACTTCTCCTCTCCAGACTAAATCTCAGTTTCCTCAGCAGCTTATCTGTCTTGTTTTCTAATTCCTTCTCCGTTGTAGTGTATTGTGATGTTGTCCTGTGTAGAATAAAGTAGAAGAAGGTAAGTACACTGTAACCACATAAATATATTTTATGAATGTGGGCTCAATCTTGTACTGAGATCAGAATTTATCACAGTTGAAACTTGTGCATGTCAGACAAAAAAAAATGTTGTGAACACCTGTGGAGCCAACAAAAATGAAAAAAGAAAATGGATTTAATTTTGGAGTCATTAAAATTTATGGGGAATCGCAATTAGTGTCAGTAACAAAAGGAGCTGGATTAGAAGTTATTGTTTACATGCAGTGGAATATTAGAATAAAATGTCATTGGTCATAGTCATAACTGAAACACTGGCATTTTGAATTTGTGAGCTATAAAGTATTTGTCTTTTCATTTTGAATGAATTTGCAGTTATCGTAATTGAAAAAATAAAATACATGCTCCACCTGTTGGTGGGAATGTGGGATTTCAAATCTCATTTGTTACTTCACCCAAGAAGTAGAAGAAAATAATAATACTGATGATTTTTCTACTTAAAATGTGAAAAAATTTGAAGAAATGAGGACCAGAAGAACAACTGTGAAAATAGCATGTAATTAATCTGTTTTATGATTATTGAATAATCCAGGCGGTTTTATCTCTAAAGCAAAAAATTGCCTGTATAATAATTTTTCTCAGTACATGAAAATTTTTTATGTCAGAATGTTCTTTTTAATAATGCTTTTCATACTTGTTTGTCACCTAGGCTGAGCACTTTCATCTTGCAAATTCAGGTCTAACTAATCTTTCTATTGGAAAATAGTTTTACCATTGCTTAAGTAAAGGCTCTTTACTCATTATATGCATGTACAGAATTTTCTGGATATTTTGTGTGGCCACAACTCTTACTATAATAATAACAAGACGTAATAGCTTTATATTTAAGTAATTTATAGGAATATAACAATCTATGTCAATTGTAATTACAGAAAAAAAAAAAAATAGTAGGAAGGGTAGAAAAGTCATTCCTTGCCTTGGAGACATAGATCCACAGTTCCACCTTCCACAGTTTTGCACAGATGCCAGGGAAAGGTAAACCAGGCATCTGAAGAAACTCACATTCAGGTTGTGAGATCAGTTGTGTGAAAACACTCTTGGGGGATCACTTGGAATTGTTTATCTAAACTGTGGCTTCAATTCAGGTTCATTTGCCAGCATTACAAGCATTGGAACCAACGTTGCAGCCATGATACAAAACACTGTACTGCTGAAAAGTCTTCACTGTAATTGAGAATTTCACTGGCAATTTCAGTTTTTGGGTTTATAGACTTGCTGTGCTTCTTTATAAGTACTGTGACTTATGTACTGGTTCTGTGTTCAAGTTGTTACAACTTAAATAATCCTTCCTCTGTAAAAGGAAGCACGATACCAGTGGCTTAAAATGATTGTGCTTTGGGGATTATTATTACCAGTTATACATTATGGCATCTTGTTCTAGAAAACTGGCTTCACACCGTACTCCCATAATTGCCACACTCTATTAGAATTCTTAGACAGAAACACCTATTTGGCAATTATCTTACATCAGCTTGAGGTAAATAGAATAACAAATTATGAACGGCAATTATGAGAATTGAACAATGTTACAAAAATGTAACACGCAGAAGTTAGAGACAGAAAATCTTTTAGTTTTCCTTCCCATTCTATGGAAAAACAAACAAGCAAACAAACAAACAAAAAAACCACCTGGATTTCGATACTACAAGACCTCTATTCTTCAACTAGTTTTCATATACAGTGTTTCCTACTGTTAAAGTGAAATGTTTATTATTTCTATTGCACCACCTCATAAGGATCGTAAATAGACTTCAGGAGCCCATTGCACCAGGCACTGTACAAACAACATGATGACTGCCTTCCCTCTGAAGAAGCAGATAAAATGCTGAAGAAAGTAAATCACAAATGGTAAAAGGTTTTGGTGAGATAACTGAAGAGAGAGATACATTTTCGTACATAGTTATGGTAATTTTAGAAGCCACTGGCTGAAAAAAAAAAAAAAGTTCAAAAATGCCATGGAACATCTTCTGTATTAACTGTGAAGAAGATCCATAAAATGGTCTCTTGCTCTTTCTTGCTCTTTGATTGTGAAGGCAATGCCATTTAGAGTACCTTTTCTTGAACTAAATAGTTCTGTTAGATGCAATGGTTATGAAGTATAACAGAATTACTCCATCCATTCTTTGCTCTAGCAAAGCAATCCAGTTATGAGTAAAATCTTCCTCCTTGTGTACCACTGAGGAATCATCAAGCCACAGTATGATCAATAACAGTATTTTCTCTGTTACCACTTCAGTAATGTTGTGTGGAAAAAACCAAACACTGAAGGAACAAAGAATTCCCATTAGCAAAAAATCTGGCATAAAATGCTATCCAGCCTGCTGAGTCCTTTTCTAACATAACTCAGGAAATAGAAAAATTCATGGCTTTCATCATTGCCACAGCAGATGTCTAAAAAACATTATGTTTACTTTAAAACATTTGGATTTCTTTTGATGCTTATTCTTCTGATGTGCCATTTCATTTCTGAGCCCCTTAATCTGGTTGTGTCACACTGTCGACTGCTAGCTATATCCCTTCATGTTAAAAAAGTTTATTTTTACTATACAGTTTTGATTTCCACATGCTCATACCATTCTAGACTCTAGGATGAGCAGAAATCAGTTAGTGCAAAGCTTGTGGTACCATTTTAGGAATGCCAGGAGTTACAGTGAGCACTGAGACTATTTTCACCTATGTGACAGCCTCTGGGGAACTGGGAATTTTCACACTGCAAGGTGGGCCTGAAGACATAAGAACAGACTCAGCACTGTAAACCACACCCACTTAAATAGAACTCTCTGACAGAGAATTTTCAAATTTCATGTTTCTTTTTTAAGCAGTAAGTCACGCAAGTTAAAGAAAAATGATGGATAGTAATGGCTTCCTCACTACTAGCAGTAGCTTCCCCAAGGAATTTCATTAAAGGTATAGCATACCGCATCAACAAAATTTTTTAAACTCTGAGGATTGTGAAAAATGAATAAAAAATTACACGGTGCTCTGAGAAGCACATGAAATTTGTAGTAGCACACACTTGTTAAAGTTAACAGTGTTCATGGCCACTCTGTATAATGATCTATTGTATTGTCTTATAACATGCAGCCATGGGCTGGGAGCAGCACAGAACCTGTGTGTTCCCCACAGGGGCAGATCACAAAACAAGCATGTCCCTGGGTTTTTCTTTCCAGTTGTAGTGTTTCTTTGAAGTATCTGCCAGGCAGTTTCTGTATGTAAACTTACCTCATATGGCAGGCATCACTGTACAATTTGTGGGAGTTGGATAAGGTCCTCTTTTTTCTGCACTTACTTCAAGCGAGTCAGCCTCTGCCTGATCCCTGATAAGTATTAACCTGTCTACGTGTGTCATACCCGTGGTTGGTTATTTATGCTCTAAGAAAATGTGATATTCAGAGAAAATACAGAAGAGAGATGTTTTAGCTTCAGTTCTCTGCCTTTTTTCTTTCAGATAGGTGGGAGAGGAAGTAGAGCTCTGCGAGTTTGAGCAGGGAAGCATTTCTGTCTTCAAAATGCTGGAAAGGCATTTATAAAATGCAGAGAGAAATTTCAGGGTATGAGAATTTGGACCAAACTCTCTGGCCACTGGGTGCCACTCTTGTTTCACGATGAGCGAGCTACAATCTACCAATGAACGAAAAGTTTACTGACTGCTGTACATCCTCATGTTAAGTCAGGCTGCTGGAATATGAGCACCGTATATTCTGCCTAGCAGAAATAAAAAGCAGAAGTTAAATGATACAGGATTACAGTAAACAAGAAAGGAAGATTTAGCTAGCAAAACCCAAGCTACAAAACCTGGAGGTTCAGGTTTGCTAAATACACCACAGGAAAGAGTAGGTTGTTAATCACAGTGGCTCTGCTCTTTGGAAGCTCCTAAGTAGGTTAGGTCAGAATTCATATTTTGCTAAGAAAATGGTAAGAAGACTGATTGTTACATCAGCTTTTTTTTCCTGATGAACAAATACAGTATTTTCCAGTAATGTACAATGTGTACAATAGAACGTAGCACCTCTGTTTGAACCTTAACTTGCTTATATCCTTTAGGTGTTGTAGCTACCACACTGCATTCTGATCACAACCATTACCGTAGTGATGGGTAGTGAAAAGTAAAGCTAACTGGAATGACTTTCTGTAAAGAAAAGGAAAGCGCTATGCTGAAATTAAGAGTTAAACACAAGAAATTTCTCTCCTAATCAACAGTGTGAGTCTTCTCAAAATATATTGTGCTCAGACTTTACCTATGGTAAATTACTACATTTTTGTTAAAGCCATGGTGACAGGGTTGATTTTCACCAGGTAAGAATATTACTTTATGTTTTGTTGGTTTGATTTGGCTTTAATATATTCTAATACATTTGAAAATATAGCAGTGATTTGCTCACTTCTAGATACATTCTGTCATGCTGTAATTGGGAAATGGAGGAATGTGTGGTAAACTGATTTCTTTCTTCACTTCAGTAACTTATTTGAAGTTAATTTGGAGCCACAAATCCATTCAGACTGCTAATGAATGTGTCTGTTCAGCCTTGTGTATTAAGTAGACATTATTCAATGTTGTATTCAAAGCTTAGAATGGATTTTTTTTATATTGTAGTTACACTCACCTGACCCTAGAAGGACTGGCATGTCAGAAATTGCACTGGCACAGCAGAAGATATGACCTCTGACTGGAAAACCTTGCCTTGTACATCTAGTATTGAAAATACTAGTAGTGTATAAGTAGTGAAAATATAGACACTGACAAATGAAGAGAGTGAGGAGGCACTGAGTTAGTAATGGTCAGTGTGGCAAGCTCCGGTCTCAGAAGGGCAGCATTTTTCTTATAGCATCACAGAAGAAGGATCTGAAGGGCATGATCTTTGTGGATGTTTACAGGAGGCAGAAAGGAGAAAGCAAGGTGCTTCTTTGAAACATAGGCTGTTCTCAAGAAACAGATGACCCCTCAGCATTGGATAGGTTTTTGGGAAGCAGACTTAGAAAGCTTTGTAAAGGGCTGAGTGAATGTGAGAATGCATGGCATATGTTGCAATATAAGAGGAGTGGCAGGGGAAGATATAAGGAGAAGAGGCATCTAGTCAAAGTGAGAGGTAGACGATGAAGTGCATGTGATTTTTGATCGTTTTGACAAGTGGAGCAAGGAAGAGTGAAGGCCAGAAATCAATACAAAGGAGATATTAGTATCTAGAACAATTAGGACTTTTCAAAGATGCTTAAATTGACTATTTTCTGTAACTACTTCTTGATTGTCTTTGAAACCACTTTCCTTCACACTGAAAGTATTTCAGATCACATTTTCACTTCTGATCCTTGTTTGTTTAACATTTCCTGGTGCTACCGTACATATAGAATATAATGGTAAAGGGGAAAAATCCATAGATGACTGAAACTTGCTAAATTCCAAACATGTAATACAGCAGCATCTTTACAGAATTACAGAACTGTGAAAAAGAGCTCTTTAGATAACTTAGTTCAACCCTTCTGCTTAAACAGATCCAACTAGAGCAGGTTGCTTGGGACTACGTCGAATCGGTTTTTAAATGTATCTGCTGATGAAAGCTCTTTGGCCACATGTCAGGGTCCACAGCTGCATCTCATAAACTTATATTGGGCTTGTTATTCAGGTCTGGGAGTTTGGAGTTGTCTGCTACCCATGTCCCTCCCATTGTAGTTCTAGAAAGTTTCCAACAACTTTGGAGATGCAACTAAAGGCAAACAACATGAGGGAACCATAGACATAAGATTTCTGACTTCTTAGCTGTGAAATAAATTAAGGACCTCTCTTTTCCACTAAGGTGCTTACCTCTCCTCATTCTCTTTTCATATCAACTATGACTCCTGGGTTCAATGTGGACACAAAAAGCTAGATACAGCTCAAAGCAAGATCCAGTTTAGGAGTTCAGGAGGAGTTGGCAAACTTAAGAGTGTAAGATCTTAGAATTTTGGCTCTTTTGGTTATCTAAAGCCCAAGTCAAAATTCCAAGAATTGTTCTGTATGTTATTTCATTTCCTCAGGGCTAGAGATATTTCTGGAAGCAAGTTTTTTTTTTTAATATGTTGCCAGATAGAAGCTAATACAAACTCATTGCTTCATTAGAGAAACATGCTTGTGGATGAGCTGCACAAATTCCTGAGCTGCAGTGATATTGTCCTGAATATGAGCCTGAAAAGAATATTTCCTGCTTAAACTGTTATTAGTAGGCTTCTTCACTACACTGCTACAGTCATGGATGGCAGTGCTATGCTCTGTGCCATTCACCGTGTCAATCACGCAGAGAGCATATATGCTCGTGGCATTTATGTTTGTCATAAATCACTTTGAATCATCATCATTACACTTCCTCTGCCCCTTCTTTGCTTAAGGCCCTTGGCTTTTTGTCAGCTCCAGTGATGTGAAAGGTTTCATACTTTTGACATGGGTTAATATTGAAAATACTGATCTATATATGTCACATATTTGTGTCACCTAGATGCCTGTACTGAAACTCAATGTGATTTAGTCTCCTAACTCAATTCCTTATGAAATGCTACCTTTGGTGATCTCCTGTATTTGATAAAAAATGCAGTTATAAACAATTTTGAGTTAGTTGATAACCTAGGTGAGCAAATGTTATGCTTTTAAGCAGCTGTAGAGAAATTAGCAGATGTGGTTTTATAGCCATATACATCTGATCATTGTCTCCCAGCATAAACACACACTGAAACCTCATTCTTGTCTAGTACAAACAAGGGCAAATAGAGGTGCATATAAGCTGGAAGACCATGAAAGCATGGTCATGGAGAATGTCCTACATTAAAGTTGTTTTGCAAATATTCCAGATCTATGTCCTTTCTAAGAATGATCTCTGCTATTTCCCATTCCCAAGATACAGAGATCTGTTTGATCTACATTTGGCTTTTATTTTCTCATTTTTCCAGATGTCTGTGTTGTTAAAAAAATATGCACAGTTCATGCTGCCATCTTCACTGTCATGCTTTATTAGGAAATTTAACTTCTTTACTGAAGCACTATGTAAAAGTGAGCTGACAAAAGTGTTTTTCTAGAGCTTCCAAACAGATCTCTGCAAGGAGTAACTGTGCAGATAATTAAAGAATGCTTTTTGTAGAAAGCGTTTTCCAAGTCATTCTGTATTTAAATACCTTAGGTCAGCTTTGTTTTTTAGGAGATTTGAATTGTTCTTCTCTTCCCTTCCAAAGAACAATTTAATCATGTGCTCAATCCTTTTAAAGTGACTAGGTGGAATTTTAAGTGTCAGAATACTGAAAAAGTAATTCAGCTATGGAGCTGGTATCATTCTGTTGGTTTGAGTTCAACCCTACATGAGAACATTAATTAGCTTCAGTTCATGAAGCAAGCTCTCAATGAATGGATTTCTTGATTGACATTGTCCTTTAAAGTGATTTTCATTCCTTGTTTTTAACAGTGTCCCAGTACTTTGTGGAATTGAACTTATCTAGTAAGTTATTAGCCCTTTCTCCTCAAATTAGACACAGAATTTTGAAAATTCTTAGAACTCTTACCTCAGACAAGCTTTGGATTTTTGTACAGTAGTTAACACCAGTTAGAAAAAAAAATAGGATAAAAGCAGCATAATAAAATGCCTTCTGTTTCTCCTTTCACAATTGCAAATGTTCATAAATGTTTTCTGATTACTTCTGCGGGAGGTGAAGTGTACTAAATCCTTCCTCCCCTAGCATTAGTTTAATAGAAAATATTAGTGAATGGAATGAGAAGGAATGGATTTACTCTTGTAAATAGTATTATTGCAGACGCAGCTTTAATGTACCTTTAAGCAGGGCAATAACCAAATACCATTATCTTGGATTACTATAGAGCCAATAATGCAGAGGTGATAAAGAGTCAGGATGAAGACTTCATATCTGGTTCTGCTAGAATTTATTTTAAGCTATTAATGGAGGATAGACATAAGAAATAAACAGATCCACCTTTGCAATCAGAAAATTCTCCAAGTAC
Source organism: Lagopus leucura (assembly GCF_019238085.1). NCBI lineage: Eukaryota > Metazoa > Chordata > Aves > Galliformes > Phasianidae > Lagopus > Lagopus leucura. The sequence goes on along the minus strand of NW_024962252.1, from coordinate 53,316,738 downwards.
GAGCAAGGTTGCTGATATCAGAAAGCAAATAAATGCAGTGTAGCCTCAAATGGTCATAAAGGGGATAAGTGCATCCCAGGAAACTGAAGCAGAATGTTATTTATTTGCCTGGCTTTATTCTTTGTTACTGTATATTCTTCACATGAAATATTTAAAGAGGAGGTTTAAAATTTTCTTATCTATCCTACTTTAAAATTAAGTCTTAGCTTTCCTGGCTGCCCATTTCTCTGCTGTGCTGTATAGTATTGAGCTGAACCCTGTTACTGTTTGAGGTAACAAACGTTTTCCTGTGTTCTTTACTTAAAGTAGGATTGGACTAGAGTCCAGCATCAAAATCTGTGCTTGGATATTTGGATACTTTCTCTTAATTGAAAACCTCAAATCTTGTTTCTTTTCTGATACTGTTTTTTATATATTTTTTAAACCTCCTCCCATCTGATCACAGAGGGCCTACTTCTCATGTAAATTCTTTATATCTTACATTCAATTCTAAGAGTGAGTAAGCATGTATCATGCAAGTCGTGGGAATCAAAATATTTGCCTTTGAAGTCGTGGTGCTTAATAACAATGTTAATGATTGCCATTAGTAAGAAAATTATTCAATTCTGTTTCATGTTCATTCAGAAAGCTTACTCTCTGATATTTTTAAGGACCATGTCAAATACACTTAATACAGTTTATAACAGGAAGATCAAACAATAATCTTGGTCCTGAAAGGCTGCAATTTACTCATTGTTCTGCCATTCTTTTGAGACCTTGAGGCAAACTGCTTAGCATTTCCATGTCTCAGTTCCTCATCTAAAAACTGAAGTTCCGAATTTGTGAACTGACAAGGATATTGTGAAAAACTATACGTTTTGAACACCAAATGAATGACCGCACCTTTTTCCATTGAAGCTTAAATAGCAGCAGCCAGTAATTTTCACCTGGCTACTCAACTGCAGCAATAACTTCCACTGAACTGAGCCTGTCTGGTAACTGGGTAGTATGGATCTACCCAGGTTGCCCTCCATCTTGATTGGATGACAGCAAGTTTTACTAATTCCTGCAGCAGTGGCTGTCCAGTAAATACTTTTCTCTGTTAAAAGCAACTGCCTGTTTTCTGTATTGAATTGTTCGTTGTGCTTTAGTCTGCGAGATTAAAGAGCTTGCTGGTGCCTAGATTTTCTCCACATGAAGGTGCTTTTACATTATTATAGAGTCATCTCTTAATCTAAATTTTCATATGCTAAGCTGATGGAGCCCTTTAATTGCGGCGTTCTCTGAAGTCCTTGAGTATGTTTGTTTCTCTACCCTAATTTATTAAAATTCTAAGGTGTATGACAGAACAGTTTGTAGTATACCGCTATTAGCCTCATCCTTCCTGTTTATATAGGAACAAATATCTCTTTTTGGTGCAGCATTTTACTGAATGAATGAGACAAGATGTTTGCCTACTAAAGTCTCAATTTCAGTCACTAATTTACAAGGTTCAGCACTATATTTTAAGCTTAGCATGCTTTCCATATTCTGAGATGTACAGTTTCGCAGTTGGGTGTGTTTGGACACTTAGTTTCAGTGACTGTTCAGTGGCATAGGTCATGTGCTATACTTTAGTGGTGTTCATACAATTTTGGTGATATGGTGATATAAGAGTTAAGATTATACATACATTGTATCTTGGTTGAAATTGTTTGTCAAATTAAATAATATTTGCTGAGGAAGAGAACGGCTGGAAAGAGGACCAGAAGACAGACAGAGAGACATGAATGTAGCACAAGGTATTATGGGAAATACAAATATTAAAATTTAGATTGGTCTTACCTGGCTCCCCTGAAAAGGGGACAACCAATTTCATGCCTCTACTTAAAGATATGATCTATCTGGGGAGCAAAGCCAAGGAGATTCCTAGTTCCTTCATTAAGTCTGTGAGAAGAGTCCCTCTTATTTAGGTAGCATTTCTGGTGAAAGCATTTGGGGTCTCACTTCAGAAAAGCTTTCAACTTCTAGACCAAGCCTTGATCGTGTGCCAGGTCCCCTGTAACAAAGAATCCACCTTGTATGCCTTTAATTAAGCATAAGCACGTTGCTAGAGTTGTAACATTAATGTCTGGATATAAAAGCATCCTTCCCCACAGAGATGTCTTCCTACTTAACGCTCTTCAATATTGATGGTTATCTATACCACTAGTATTAGGACAGTCAGCGCATAGTAAAGCACTAGCTATTTTGCTATAAACAAATCTGGCCATCTGAAGGGAATTCTTTTTTTTTCTTCTTTTTTTTTCCTGTAAAGTTTAGCATTTCAATAATTATAATATATAATTCTGCACTGAGATTGACTATCTGAGCCAAATTTTACTGTCCTCTTTCTGGCAAAACTCCAGGTAATTTCATTGACTAGACTCCAAAGGTCTGGTTCTGCAGAATGCCAAGCAGCTACAGTTTCTTTTGGTTTCACTAAAAGCTCTTGCAAATCAGTACCTCTCAGCATCAGGCTATTTTTAAAATGTTTCAGGCTCCTTTATGAATGCACAGTGTTATAGAAGAATGACGTACGTGCTGTAATATGCCTTAGGTGGCCAGCATTTGTGATTGTGCTTAATGTTTTGTATTAGAGATACATATTTGTAATGACAACCACAGCTTCCATTAAATAATAAAATAGGTGATGTATATTCCTGTCAGATAAATTGTACTCAGGCATGTTTATGTTACCGAAAGTCCAGTTCACTCAAATCTTGCTATTCTCCACATGGTTTCTATTTAAAGTAACTTCTATGTTGACCAGTATACATTTGTTTGTTTCATCCTCAGACCTTTGATATTACATTCAAAGTTGTCCAGCTGTGCCTCTTAACTGTATTCCTCTTGCTTGCATGGTAAGGAATCGAAAAAAGAGTGATTTTATATGGCTAACTCGTCATTGATATGCTTTTTGCATAGCCCTCTGAATTTTCTTAGCAGCACACAAACTCAGAAAATTGCATGACTGTTTTATTAATATTACTGTGCAGATGATAGGCATTCCTCAATCTAAACATTTTTATCTAAATATAATGACATTATATAGTAATGTACAAATAATGAGTGTTCAGTTTTGCAGGTTGATCAAGTTCCTGTGACCAGTATAATTGATTATAATTGGTGCTATGAGACCACCAAAACTCAGGCCTTTTGCTGAAGTGCATCAATGAAATCTTATCCATGTGCCTTAAGGTGAATATGATTGTAAATTATCTTTCATATTCAGAATTACTGCACCAGAGAAACAGTCTACACAAAAATGAAGGCAGTCCAGTAGTTTAATGGAATAGAATAGAATAAAATAGATTGGCCTTCCAGACCCACCCTTCAACTTGATGTTAGTCTTCTATGCATGCTCATCAAAGGGAACCATATTTAATCCTCTAGGACAGTAAAAGTGTTGTTTGAAGTAAGTTTGAGGCACATGTGTAAGGATTGGCAGGCTCCGGGCTTTTATCCTCAGTGAATAAAAATGTCTTACCACGTTAGAAATCATTATTGTTTAGAAATAATAGTTGCAACTACTTGAAGCAGCTGGCCTTTGAAATATGCTAGTTTGAGTGCTTCATTATACTGTAAAACTTTTGTTTGTTTCTATGTATTCTGAAAGGTTATTAATATATATCTTTTAATGAGCCTTAGCTTTTTAGTCCTTTCTTGCTTTTGATAGGAGAAAAAGTGTGTTTCCATGTCAACTGACACATTTGTTCACTTATATTAAAACCGTTGTGTGAATGAAATTTATTTCACTGTATGAGATGATTTGTTGAAGGTCAAGAAGACTAATGTTAAACAGACTCATTTGGCTATGTTTTTAAAATGCAGATAATCAGTTCACCCTCATTTGAACATGTCCAAATGCAAGAACTGTGTAAGTAGGCATTCCTGGAAAATGTTTCTGTTCATGACTGCAGCTTAAATGCAATGGACACTCAATTTTATTCCATAGACAATGAAGTACAGAATTTCTCAGACAATTAAATGATCAGACATAAGGAGATGGAGTTACTGCTACAGAACAGATAACCTGACTTGTAGGAAAATGCCTAGCTAAGCACTCAGGAGATTCAGGCTATAGGCTATCCAGTCCCTGGTACAGCCCTCAACCTTGTAAGTGTTTCTGAAGATCAAGGCAGATTCATGCCTGGCATTGGGATGCTTGAGAAGTGTCAGGAGAGGAGACAGCAGACTGGGGACAGTTAATTTCTACTGCACACAGTCACGGACCTCCAGAGCCACCTCCTGCTATGCTGCTTAGATCACCACGAATTTGCATTCTTTGAATGCATGCTTTATTTATCCTTTTCGCATTCATAGGTCAAGCTGGGTTGAAGCAGTGTCACATTTTTCTTTTCCTTTTCATTGTTCCTGAGGAAATGCAATTGATTCCCCCCCCTCTTAGAAAAAAAGAAAAGAAAAACAACCAACACTAAAATTGTTGACCAAAAAAGACAACAAAGCCACCATGTCACTTAGTTTATTACTCCTCCAGAGTGGCTGAGCTACCTTTAAGGCAGTTCTTATAGAATTTCCTGCTAATCAGGAATATTCAAACATTTGAAATTTGCATTTTTGTTGCAGTTAACATTTCCTCTTAGCCCTTTTATTATATCCAAAAGCAGGAAAGAAGCACATCTTTGTAATGATATGATATATGTCCCATATGATGGACATAGTGTGGAAAGTGGTAGCTCCTGTTTTATCTTCCATTGTAAACTAAGGCACAAACTTGCTTAATTTCGACTACATGTATAACTTGGGGGAAGGAAGAAAGGAGGGAAGCCCAAAACATGTAAAATCATATATTTCAACTTAGACTTCCTAATAAATAAGCATAAATTATCATAAAACAACTCTTACTATTGTAATACCATTATTTCTACTGTGAGAGCCAAAGTAATTAATCTACGTATTTATGATCCTTGTCTATGATTAGTTTTCTGTCACAGGATGTGATAAACGTGTGCTGTTATGACTATGTTTTATTTACTAATATTGTCCTAAGAAGTGCTGAACACTTCCTGCTGAAGAAGCTGAACAGAGAAATCCATGAAGATATCTTTCATTTTCCATGACAGTGAATGATGTTTCCATATATAAACATAATAATAGAGTCATTACACATGCACTCACATTATCATCACTGCTGTGCGTTCAGTGTTATTCAAAACAAGGCAGGAAGCCAAATTTTCCTAGTTTCCATTTTGATTTAAATTGTATTTGTAATAAAGAGATTTTCACTCAATCTAAATGCAGTATCATCCTGGTTCAACAAATCTCCCCATTTCTTTTTTTTTATTATTATTATTTTTCTTTTATTCTAGGTCACTCAGTCCTGATACAAGTGAAATTTTCCTCTGGTGGTGATAACAGCAGTACTACTCAATGAACTATAACAAGGGCTCTAAATGCATCTCCTGTAGCATGCCACAGTGATTTGCAAAAGTGAGAATAAATCAAAGCAGTGAAGAGATGCCATGTTGAGCCAGAAGCTAAATGTTGCATCTTGTTGCATGAGGCTAGGGGTAGAACAGATCCTGTTTTTCTGGCAGCACAATATCTTTGTGCTTGTTACCTCCAATCCAACCCCATTAAAACAATCATTCAGAATCTGCAGGAAATTGTCACCTCTTTCTTTCATGCAATGGCAGCTGGTATTGGTGCCTACACACATTTCTCATTTCCTTCAAGATTTTCAACACACACAAAAAAAGAAACTTAATTTATATTAAAAAATGTGTCAGCTTACCCTGAGGCTCAGCACGGGCACCAGGGAAAAAAATGAAAGATAAATGCCTCTAGGTGAACTGGCAGAGGCTCTAATTCTCCACTCACTTTACTGCTACACAGTATGCATCGCATTAATCATTTCACATAGGCAGGCATTTAAGAAAACTTCAGCAATTTAAAATAAAGATGCCTTACCCTAAACTTAATAATAATAAGACTGTATCAAGCTCAGTTCACACATACTGTATATCCTAATAGAAGAGATGTAGAATAATATTGTAATTCTCTGTGACACAATTTTTATTGTTGTTTCTTTTGCCTATACAGCCATGTCCCCTCTTGTGGGCATTTCCCGTGTGTGTATGTGTACATATATAATATTGTCATTTGTCTTATTCAACTGCTGACATGCACAGGATGTTTTCTACCTTCCACTTTTCTTGTGTGGCTGGAGAAATGCATTACATGATCCTAGTGAACTCCATTATGCCTCATTCCAACTTGAGTATAGATTTCTCTAACTTCTGTGCTGGGGGAGTGAGGTAAGGAAATACATTTCTTGTTTTTCTAGCTTACGTAAGTCATGAATTTTTTAATATTGTCTCCTCCCTAGTTCTAAAATAATTTGGTGCTCTACATGCTTAACTGTGCTGAATTGTAGAGCCATAGAATTACCAAGGTTGAAAAAAACTTCCAAGATCATCCAGAACAACTGTTTACCTGTCACATATACTTCCCCACTAAACCACGTCCCTTAGTACCACATCTACACATTTCTTGGACACCTCCAGGGATCGTGTCTCCACCATCTCCCTAGGCAGCCTGTGAGGAGAGTTTTGAAATGGGAACAGCAGGTGAGAGCAGCTGACCAATAGCCAAGTGAGGAATCGCAGGCAACAAGCAAAGTGTGTGAGACAGTGTTAACAGGTACAAAACATGGCAGAAGCAAACCTATCCCAAATGTATGCATGTGAACAAGTAACTTCTGACAGGATAGCATGACAAAAGAAGTTCTCATCCCTTTCTGTAAAACCCATGTGGCAAGATACCCCTCTGAAGTGCTGCCTACTAGCTCTCATGGTATAGGAAGGACACGGGAAGAATTAGGGGCTTCCGTGTTGTTGAATGGCTATGATCTCCCCGGGAGCATAGTATGATAGTACATATGACTGTATAGCTGCAATGGATGACTGCAGGCTTTTTGGGAAAGACAGGCTGCTGTGGTGAGGTGGGCAGTTGCCCTTTATGAGTGAGAATGGCAGGAATACATGTAGCCCTGCATAGGGGTAGATGGGTGGATGAGAAGCCAGCTGTGAGCTGATCAAGATTAGTAGGTAAAAGTGTTTAAAGGTCAATTAAGACAGGCACTCTGCAGGACTTCACACTAATGAACCAGGAATGACACACACACAAAAAAGAAAACACCACAAAAACAAAGTGCACAAGAAGTGAAAGAAAGGACACATGACCCAGGACCGCATGACCTCCAGAGATCCCTTTCCATGCCAGCCAATCTGTGATACCCGTGATTCTATAACTTTCTGTAGTCCATTCTTCAGTGCTCATGAAGCAGCGTAGCATTTAAAGGACGCACGAAACTTTTTCCCACAGTTCCAGTTACCTCTCTCAGGACATGCATTTGCTGAGTGCCAGAATTTCTACAGTCTCCTTAACCTTCAGAAAATATTAGCTTATGGTATGCTCTGCCAGTACCTCTGCAGAAACAGCATGCTTAAATGTTGCCTGCTTTGGTAGGTCAAAAGGAATTCATTGAAAAGTGTATATTTAAACAGTATTGCTATGACACAAAAGGTGATGTGGATGTGTGCGCAGTTGGAGGCTAGAAGTGCAAGATCAGAACACCAGGAAGGAAAATGCTTTGAATGGCTGGGCATGATTTAAACAGCAGGAATGATAGTATTGCCTGCAGTAGTAGTTTGATCACACATAACAGTGAGGTGCAGTTCTTCATTTCCTTTTCTCTCTTGCCTTTTTCTTCAAAGTTTAGTGATTTGTATGTGTCTTCAAACAGATGTGGCTGGATTCACTGCATCACTGACTGAGCAATTAGAAATTGGTCCTTCAGTTCTTTGAAGGAAATGCTAAGGATTGGATTCAATTCTTTAGTTGGCATAGGATGGTATTTTTCCACTAATTCAGTGTTGCTGCTTCAGTTTACAGCTTGAATGCCACAGAATGGATAGAGTACAGGAGAATGTGAAGAAAAAAGTATAACTTGGTAATATCTATTAGAGAGTTGAGAAGTACAGTCTAGAAACTTTCTTCGTTGTAGTGAAATTGAACTCCTCTTGGATCAACTGTTGAATATGAGTTGCACATCTTTTGAAGTGTCTTAGAGAGATTCTTGGGTCCGCAGAAGAATACTCCAATGCTATTGCTGTAATCACAGTAACAACAACAAAAAAAAACATAAAAGCAGTAAAATGGATAAATTGCAACTTTTGACAGCCTCGAGCTTTGTATCAGTTGAAATAATGCTTTTGAATTGTTTTTTTTAGAAATACACTTGAAAAAAAATTGTATTAATATCACAAAGTACTATAGTATAATTATTGTAACACTGCAGTGTTTATTATGTCATATTGATTTATTTGGATAGTTGCATTGGAGGTCACAAATTATTTTAAATCATGGTTCTTTGGTTTTGATTGTCATACTCTTTTGATTGAGAAAAGCAAACATCTGTTTGGGCTGGAAATTTAGAATGCTTTTTCTCCATACGCGTTAATACTCTCCCTAAAAATGCATAAATTGCTCCGCTATTTCTGAGTCATTGTTTTGCTGTTGTTGCATGTTTCTTTGGTTGCGTGTTTCTCTTTTGTTTCTTTGTAGTTTTTATTTATTCACTTATTTATTTTAATGCTTTACTGTCTGTGGACAATTTTTTAAGTGGCAGATTTAAACAAAAATTGTAAACAGTTCTCATAAAACAACAAGAACTTGACAACAAATGTTTTGTTGGTAAGTGCACAAGCATGTTAGAAAGAACTGGAAACATGATTCCTTGCTGGAGAGTGCTTTAAAGAACTGGCTTATAAGTATACAGCACATATTATTTTGAAACATATATATGTGGACACAGATATGCACACATGCTGTGCTACTGGGGGAAGCTGAATCTACTTAGACACAATGTAAGTGATAAGTGAATGTGATTTTCAAAAGGTTTTTGCTCCCTTAAAGGAGTGGCTGTAGATCTGATTTTGGAGCCGTAGCCGTAGTCCTCAAAAGTAGTGCCCATATAGCTCTGGTTCTTGACTACATTAGGTTCAACTTGCAGTGGTATACTCCCATTAATATGCAAAAAACTCTGTTGCACAATGGGAAACTTGGTGGACTTAGATGTAGGAACTCAAAATATAGTTTGTTCATACAAGCTAATTGTTCTATTACACAGTATAAATTCTTGAGCCTCCTGTAACTCAGAGCAAGGAAAGGTAGGATATTTTTTGTGATTCAGTGTACACAAGGAGTGCAGTGTTTTCTTTAAGAGGTCAAAATTGACAAATAATGCATACATCTATGTTCAGAAGCAAATACAGATTTTTCTGCCACTTAGCACTGGCTTTCTAAGGAAATATCACAAGATCCAGTGTGGAAAGTTAATACTATCTCCTTCCCCGAGCATCAGAAAAACAGACTTTTCTCAGCTGTACTTAAAAAAGTAACAAAATGATTATGTTTCAACTATAACTTTAAAAGCTCTGTTTTTTCAGCAGAACCTGTATAAAAGGTCTTTCAAAAATCATGTTTTCTACCCTTGGCCTCTTTCTATTTTTAATCTTTCCTTATTTCCTGATTGTATTTATTTTGACCTCTATCAAATAGTTTTTCTATTACTGTTATTTTTGCAATTTTATGGTATTCTTGTAGCTTACTGTATTCTCTTTGATCTCCTCCCTTTCAGCTTTTTCTTGAGTCTTTTTCATCTTTAAAAAAAAGTTTTCTTTCTTCTTTTTCTTTTTGTATCTCTGTCTCTCAAGTGCAAGCCTTTATTTTGCTTTAGCAGGTAAATGTTTGGAAATCATAAAGAGTCCCAAGGATTCTGGAATCTTCTACCACCGAACACAAAATATTTCAAATTCTTGCTTCAAAGGCTTTCAGGAACAAAGAAGCTTTTCTCAGGCCACTAGTGAATCCACCAAGTTCAAATGAACTGTCTTTGCCAGCAGAGATGAACTAATAACAGAACAGCATAGTCTTGCAAGAGTAGCCAAATATGTTCAGTGAACAAACATATCCTTGACATCATAAGAAAAAAATCACAGTTTATCTCTTTAATAACCATCTTCAAGGGAAATTAATGCTACTTTGTCCTTTGTGCAGAACAGTAATTGGATTGTGTGTTTCAATTATATCTGGACAAAGGCCAGGATATTGAAATACTTCTAAATATTAGATTTTCTTGTCCAAAAATTAGATTTTATTGGCATTCTCTTTCCGAGATTTCTTCATTAAAAGCTTCATTAAGCATAAATCTTCTTTCCACACAGCAAAAAATCTAAATTATTTTAAAAGGGTCATTTAGAAAGGTTTGCCCTCCCCTCCTCCCACTGTTTATGCTGAGAGACGAGTTACCTAACAAGGTTAGAAGCCAACCTGCCTTACCTAGGATGGTTTTCAGCTAGCTGCTTGAACTCATTGTCCCAGTTTGGCCTTCCATAGAAGGTCTTCTGCCTCAAACCGGTAATTACATCCACCTTCTCATCATAATGCAGGCCTATGTGAGTAGCCTAAAGACAAATTTGCAATGTAATAATTTTAAAATCAATAACGTGTACTCAAAGTAATAGGAGAAAGCAATAACACTGCTTCTTAGTGAAAGACAGGAGTATTAATAAAGAAAAGTATAATTATCAAAAGACAGTGAGGTAGTAATAGTGCAAAAATACAAAAAAGTCAAAAACTGCCTGTGACCTCAAAGGAATTCATCTTCTTGTGACTAAATGTTTGATATGAGTAGGGATCAAATACCTGGTTTTAGTACCTGGGCCTAATTTGATCTGAGAAGAAGCCACTGAAAAACAGTGCTCTCCCTCCACAGTCCTGGGGTGCTCCAGGAGCAGGAACAGCACCAGTGTAGGTGGGTAAGCAGCATAGCTCTAAGATTTCTCCTGAATCACATAAGGAACAGCACGGGGTAATAAGGTAGTGCTGACAGGACAAAAGGGTGTGAAGGGAAGGAGGTAATGTGACGGAGCACGAGTGAAGAGACTCAGCCATCTCAGCAAGAATAGTTGTCTGCCTAATTGACTTTTGGTCTGATATTTGCTCAAGGGGGAGGCAAAATGTTGACAGCTGGAAGGTGAGGGCAGGTTTGTGCTTTATTAAGATCATGAATAGCTTCTTTCAAAACTTGTTTTAGGTAATACCCTATGATATTGCTGATCTAATAAACAGACTATTATGACTGCTATATACTTTACAATAAGAGATTTTTCTGAATTTTGTGTACATACCTCATTCCTTGACAGGAACCCTAATTTTTAATATCTACTACGCAATCCTTGCATTCAGTGGAGACAGCAAGAAATAAAATAGTAAAGAGATACCTGTGAGAGTTTTTGACAGATGCCTAACTTTGATCACAGTGTGATCTGAGTTTGGTTTGAAAAAAAAAGAATCAGAGAGAAATAATCAATTCATTTAGGTCTAGGTAAGGACTAAATAAGCTGAATTAAAGCTACCTACTCTAAAGATTAAGTGCCACTAGGTAAGATGATCCAGTGAAATTATAGGATGGTGAATTTAAGGACAATCAGAGAAAATATCTTCTCAAACAGTATTAATTGGTCAATAGTTTTTTTTTTTGAAAAAAATGTTTTGAATGCAACAGGGTTCAAAATTATGCTGGATGCATACACAAAAAACATAAAATATAATACAGTAAAAATAATAAAATTATCTGATGTTTTATAGTTCAGTGCAAAAAAGTGCTAGAATCTGTTTAAAGAAAGTTCCAAAGACACATGGACAAAACGGCCTTTCGCAAGATTCTAGAGGCTCTCTGCACTTTTGTTTTTTTGGAACACTTGCTAGCCAGGGCTACACAAGACAACATACTGTACTGGAAGGATCACCAGCTTGTTTTTTCTGTTCCTGTTTTTCTAAATGTGAGAGGGAAACAGCCTGGTGTCTTTATATTTACAGTTCTTTGTCTCTCTGCTTCATCCATCATTCATTCAGCTGTTCCTGTTCCTTATGTCACCATACTGGAAGAGCAAGGTACATTAACTCAGACTCATAAGAGTTTCATTATTACCTGACTTTCATCCCAGCCAGTAAGAAATATGTGATAACTTAGGAAATCATTTTTCCCTTTTTCAATCATTTTTGTTTCCAAAAGGAACAGAAGATCAGCAAACCACTCAAATGTGGATGGGTCTCGGCAAATCCAGTAAAAATAAACCTGTGAGATAAAAATAAAGAGATTTAGTAAGAAGAAAACTTTCAATGAAACTTCCTAATGATTAGCACGAGCTATTAAACACATTGTGTACAACTCTCCACTATGAATTTAAACATAGTAACACATTTTTTCAGAGATGTAGACGTTCTATCATGTACAAAATTTTATTTTCATCTTCAAGATTGAGCATTCATGTGTTAGCAAAGATAGGCAGTGTACAAGTTTCCTATTTTCCCCTGCCAGTATTTCTTAATTTAACATAGAATACCTAGTCCTGCATTTCTTGTAAATAACTTTATTATCCTCTGGAACTTTATATTGATTTTCAGTTATAATATAAAGGGAATTTCAATTTCATTCAGCACTGAAGCAAGGAATTCTTGTTTCTCAAGATGCCACAGGTTAACAGTAGATGTAGTCAAAAGGTATTAGTTACGTAATTCAAGTTACAAACTGTACAAAAAAGCCGAGAGAACATACCTAATTGCTTTTTTAAAGAATGTCTGGTTTAAATTGGAGCTCATAACTTCTAGAAAAAACATTAAACTGTAATTTTAAAGTTGCCAAGGAGGTCTAACGAACTACTGTCCCAGGATGTAGTTTTGTATTGGTTAAAGACCTATGAAAAATTCAAATAGTTTTTCTCATCCACACTTCTCTAGCTTCATCTTCCACATGGTGGATATTTTTTAATGTTGTATGTTGGAGTGGAGAATCTATTATTAAAGCTTTGCTCCCCAGGCAGAAATTAGAAGCTAGAATCAAGTTGTCCTATAATCTTCTCTTTGGCAAACCAAACATTCCTGGAATCAGTTACTAAGAGGCTAATTTTTCCATTTCTTAGTAATTTTTGTGGCTTTTTTTTCTATATATTCCTTCATTGCACTAACAGTCACAAACAAACCAGAGTGTTTCTTATTTATTGGGAACCTGGTAAAGGGAAATGCTTGCATGGGAAATCATATCTTTCAAACCAGATGGTCAGTTGCCATTCATATGAGTATGAGTCTTTCTATTTCAAGAATCCTTGCCATGTCATCTTCAGGTGGATCAGATAAGACTCCCCTAAACCCATATTCTGCTCAGTACTTACATTCAAGTGGTCCAGGGACATTTATGACCTCTCCAGAAAATGTGTAATCTATTGTGGTCAATTATCTTAACTGCATATAAAGTATCTTTTAATTAATTAACAATGTATGGTGTCTGGAGTCTGCTAGGCACTATTGTGATGCTCAGATGCACCACAATTATAAGAAAAATTTGATTATCATTCTTATTACTCAGGTTCTATAGCTTTTGCTATGCAATCCATCATTCTTTTTATTTGATCAGAGGGTACCAGACATCCAAACATCCAGTATCCTAAGCACAGATGCACACAGGGAAAAACATCTGGAAGCAACGTGAGTTCTCCAATTCAAGTCTTCTGCATATATCTCCAAGGTTATTATGTCCTTCTAACAAATCTGAGGTCCAATCTTGTGAAAAAACATGGTTTGCATATACTGAGTGGAGAATTTGTGAAGCCTAACTTGAAGACCTAAAAGTTCTTCCCTGTCACGTACACTTCCATTATGTGCTTAAGGACAACAAAGCTAATGTAAATTTTCTCTTTGGGGAAATGAATGCTTCTCCATCTGGAGGCTAAGCAGCATGACTGAATGTAAGATGTTGTTTGCATCTTTATGTTATCATGGAAAAAGGAAAAGGCAAAAACAACGTGGAAAATTGCTAAACAAGGATATGTAGCATAGAGAAATTTGGGAAGAAGGATCAGTGTTGGAAAAAGCTCTTGTTTCCCTGTCTGTTTCTTTGCTAAGGACACAATGACTGACTACTGTCAGTCATCTTGTCAGCTCATAGAAAATGAGCCTCTGTGGGCAATGTAATTTTGAGTGTAATTATTTAAGTAGTGCCTCTAAAGGGATACTTCACAAGCATGAGGAAAGCTTAAAAATATGCAGTTCCAGGTGATAAAGGAATGACATGGAGGTCAGCTATAAAACTATAATGAAGAGATGGTTGACACTATTTTTATTATAACCATAATTTTTATATTGTTGCAAAATCCCTTAACTTCCTTCAACTCTTCTCTATTTGTGCTCACCAGGCTTCTCTGCCTTTTATTATACCTCAGTATAAAAGGTAATCTTTAAGGTCTGTCCTCAATCATTCTGGGGAACTGTGAAAATTTGGAAATTGTAGCCCATTTCCATAGGATCAATGAAACAAAGATTCATATTAAATGCTTCAGAAGTGCAAAAATTGGAAAAGAAACCAGAAAGTTATAAGGATATTTCCCAAAGTTTCTATAAACCAAATTGCCAGACTTTTGGTAAGATGCTGGAAGAAAAATATGGTAAAACTATGCTTCACTGGAGATTTGGTGAGAGAGCATAACAGTGATTTGAGATGTTTCTTAGATCTGAATATGCTGTATGAGTCCATCTGTCGTTTCTGTAGGAAACATAAACAAAGTACAAACCTAGGAGGAAAAGATACAGCATTCACGGTTAAGCAGGATACCTACAGTCCAGAAATAGGATTGTCTGCAGAACTTTAGTATGAATCATCTTGGTTGTTTGCTTTTTCCTGTTCTATTTCAATGTTTTACTTAAAAAATTGCTTTGCAGGGGGATTGCTCCTGATTTGCAATGGCATAGGTTAAGATGAAAAAGCAAGCTTGCTGACTTCATAGCATTTCATTTTTGTAATCAATAACAGCGTTATTTAAATTAGCAGAAATACATAATTTGTAGCCTTAACATTTATTTAGTTTTTATATTCAAATCCTAAAGTCCCTGCTTGTTGGACATCCCTAGCACCTTGAAAATGATGCCACTGAGTGCTGTCAGTCTGTATCACACTGTGGCTGTAGATTTGTAGTGAGAAACGTTTTCCCCCAACCTCTACTTGATCGTCTTATTTCTGAAGTATTTTTAGCAGTTCATTCTAAACAAATAAGTATTTAGTACTTGTGTATGGAAAGGAGGCGTGTGCTCCTAAAGGAATAATTAATTGTGTTCAGGGTAGCAACTGGGAGAACATAGGCAGAGCTGAGCACAAGCACATTCAGGGAAGGGGAAAGAAAAGCTAGCTGATGAGCTAGGGTAGCATGGTCCTGAAAATGGAGAACTATTTTCTAGCATAGATTATGGAGCTTGAAGGAGTGATTTTAGCTGATTACAAACCTAACTGTCACCGTAGCAGCCAGTTCGACTGAACTAGGTCAAGCTGCCTCTAGCAAAGTCCCCTTGAGAAAGAATATCACTTTCTGAAGCAGCAGAAATTCCTTAAATTCATCACTGGTGCAGTTCTGCTGAAGCTGTATCCATTGCACTGCCTCTAAGGTTTTCATGTTAGCAGTAGAGAGCATTAGCTAATGAAGAAAGATTGTCATTCTAAGAAGTATTTTTGACCATGATTATAATCTTAGAAAGAAAAGAGAGTGAATTAGGCTGGCCTATGGATAAAAGGTCTTCTCTTATCTTAGATCAATAAGGACTTCTAGTATAATAAGCTAAAATAAATGCTGTTTATGAAGGAGTCTTCCTTTCTTTACACTGAGTACCTATGGCAAAGCACGGCATATAACATGTATAATTAAAATACAATAAACATGCAATAAAATTCATCCTCATTAAAATTGTAGAATAAAGCTAGCATCAGTGCATTTCTACAATGAAACAATTATTCAGAATCTAGTATTTTTTTATTGTAAGCCCAATAATATTAACTGACTGTGCATTTATTTAGAACACTTAAAAATCTGCTTCAGATTTATGTTTCATTAGTCTCTACCCACCCTACCTGCATCAACTACATTCATCAGCTTGATGGCTTACTCAAGTAAACTGTCTTAAATTTTCCAAGTGCTCTTTTCACAAATTGAGTTAGATGCAGTATTGCTATTAATCAGATCTGTAATGCAGGCGCTTGAATTGTTGCTTATTTCTACAGTACTTTACTCCCTTGCAATATGTACATATTTATAATTTATTTTCCCCTATTCTGAATTTTGTACAGCAGACAAGAGCTCTCATACTTCTTTCCTGTAAGGTGGAAGAATATATTTTGTAAATCATTTTCTACATTGCGGAAAGTCATTAGTAATTACTTGCTGATGATCATCTGTCTGTTTCCCTGTGCTCTGAAGATGGAAGGAAGCTGTGGCTCTGAACAAAGCCATCTTTCCACAAGTGAGGTGTAAAAGATGATGAGGTCAGGGCCACCCAGAGAGGCACTCTCATCCCTAGCTCTTGTTGCTGTCCCTTAGACGTAAGACGCTCAACAGCAAAACCCTCCTGCACTTGCAGCTGGACACCTCCCTGCAAAACCTCTCCTGCTCCTAAATACGCCATGCTGCTCATGGGCTGTAGCAAACCAAAAAAGTTCAGAGATCTCGCTCAGCCACGTGAATTCATCCAGAGGGCCATTACAGCTAAAGCACAGCAGTGACAGCAGAGGCACATACAACATGGCATAGGATTTGGAGTTACAGTGGCAGCTTGTGGCCTTTCACATAAATATAGGAAAAGGCTCAAATTCATACTCCTAAATTTGAAGCAAGAAACCTAAACTGCTTAAAGATATCTCAGGTTGCTTTTAACAGCTAAGATAGGCCAGCTTTTCAGGCCTTTAATCCAAAATGTTTTGCTGAGAAACTGATGGTCCGGGGTGGACCTCAAAGTGGAAGGTTACCTCAGACAGGGATGGTTGGTCTAAAGAAAATGGAAGAGATTAAGTAGTTGAACAGTTGTTGAACTCACTGCCAAAGTATGCCGTGGTTGCCAAAGATCTACATGGGTTTAAAAAGCAACTAGGTGAGGTCATGGAAGAAAAATCTATTAAGGATTATTAAACAGAACAAGGCAGCTCTTGTATCAAGACATTACTGAACTTGCTCAAAGGCAGTGTGCATTAAAGAAGTATCGCTATATGATTTTTCTGTCTGATGTCTCTCATGATTTTTCTCTTGGTGCTCATAAACAGACAGTATTGAATAAAGGATATGGGGCTAGGTAGGCCTTTGGTGAGACTCTTTGTAATGTCTTTATTTTCAGTAAAATAGGAAGTGCACATTTGCTAATAATCGCATCTGATGAATCAGTACAATTTTATTGATTTCAACAGCAATTGGTACAAAAAACCATATCAGTAATATGAAGAAAAGATCATTTTGTGCATAACTAAAGGCAGAAGAAACTTTCTAGCAGCAGTTCCCTTCTTAATCACTAAAAAAAAGATAGAGAAATGAAGGCTCTAAGGCTATTTAATTGTGAAGAATCAAGTAGATAAATGTGCCCTCCTTTCAGTTTACTGTTTTTGTTGATGTTTTTTTTTTAATTATACAGCTACAGACATTATAGAAGCTATGAGCATTTATAACACAACTGTATGTAGGCAACACTAAGAAATATTAGTTCAATAAGCGTAATGATAACTGTACTCAAATCAAAACTAAGTTGTTAAAAAAAAACCAAAACACAAACTTTTATTTATTTCCTTAATAGACATTTCTATGGTACTCAGCAGAAAGAGAGCACTGAATGCTTTGTGGAAGATTAAATTATTTGTAATTATACCACAAGTGGAAGATTTTAACCAATGGGGAAAAAAATGTTGAGCAACCATGAGATTAATTGCTCTCACTAAGATGACCACTAAATTTTTTAAGGAATGTTGTGAACTTCCCCAGTACCTTTCATCTAGGCTTTCAAAATACTTTACAAACACTAATGTAGCTAAGCCTCATAACACCTCTGAAAAATAAGCATCACTATTCCCACCACACCAATAAGGAAACCAAGATATAGATAAAGGATATACAGAAATCATTATACTTTTGCATTTCACATGAATTCAAGAAAACCAAACTCTATAGCAGAAAGCTCTGGAAGAATGCACCATGCTTTTGCCTTGTAGGCACACTTGCCCAAGGTTCTCTCACAGCTATATATCCTGAGGTATACTATACACTCAGTGTGTAGTTAAATTCACATCTTTTCCCCTTAAGATAACAACAGCGATGATAATAATAATGTTTTTACATGCATGCATATACAATATGTATAATACACATATATAACACACATATGTTCATAGATAGAACTCCTTCCAGTAGAAGTGATCATTCTGATACAATGCAAACATTCGCAAGTAGACTTCTTTTTACATCTAGCTCATATTTTCGTTTTTATTTCCCTCATTTCCCTTCTTTCTCAGTGTTTTTTTCTGCCTCAAAGATCCCCCCGGCAATCTGAACCTGTCCTCATCTCCTCAGTTACTGAAATCTCAGATGCTTTCATAGTGGCAGCTTGTCATTAAGAAGCCAATTTTAACACTTTTTTATTTAAAAAGATCAGCCCCTTGGTCCTGCAATCAGCTCCATATGTACTGACCCTCTCGGATATCTGTCCTTAAATGTGTGATGCTGAGCAATTTCTGATTCAGCTTTAATGTTGGAAAACCAACTAAAGGAAGCTGAAAGAAAAGTCAGCAAGATATCAGTAGCCTTGATGGATAGAGAAGAACATGCTTAAAGCTTGTTTTTTTTTTCCTCTGTTATCTTCTTATCCCTCACCCTGCCTCATTGAGTATCTCTCCTTCACCTGTCCTCTCTCAGTAGTGCCTCATCCATCCCTAGCAGAAGGCGTATAACAGGTGAGTACATCAAGAGTATGTTAGCTTCATTGGTGCCATCCATTCCTTACAGCCTCCAGTATATTCTTTTCAAGAAAATAATTAAAGTTGTTTGCAAGCAGAAACATACATCTTGATATATGCATCTCATTCAGATCTCAAATACCTTTTTTCATTCCTTCTGCAGGGTGAGAAAAGCAGCTGATGGGTGCTGAAAGCAGCATTTTTGTCAAGACTGGCATCCCAAGGGCCTGCATGAGACCTGCACCTGGGCATAGAGCAGGCATTGCCTTCAGTGCTCTCTGAGATGACCTCACAGGATTCATTTTGTAGGAGAGGGGACAGTTTATCTTCGAGCTCTGTCTATGTGTCTACCTATGAGAGTTACTATGTATTTGTCTCCAAGTACAATTATGATTCTTCAGCTTTTACTAAAACCAGTGCTTGGGCTGCCTTATTCCTCAGGAAATAACAGGGAAATTGGGAAAACCTACCACAGAACAGTTCCTGAGGCAGCTGGAGAGTGAATGAGTGCATCTGATGGCAAGATAAAGCACTCAAGTGAGTCTCCAACTCTGAATTGCCTCTGCAACCTGGAAAATAGATTTATTTGTGGAACTCTTTAATAGAGTGATAAACTTTCCCACTTACCTTCTGCAGCACCAATACTGTGTGAGGATTGCAGCACTTGTACCAAATGGATTTTAAAATAGAGGCAAATGGCGTGACTCCTATCCCGGCTGCAATGCACACACTCACTCTGTAGCGAAAAACATCTGTGGTTGCAGATCCATATGGTCCATCCACAACCAATCTACAGCAACAAAACAGTCAAGAATCAGCAACATATAAAGCAGTAGAAAGGTTAACAATTTGTTGGGCTACATGTTTTGAAAACAGAACTTCTGTTAAAATAAAAGAACTCTGTGACTAAGCTGGTGCATGAATAATCCGTGCAAACACATTTAATTTTCATTGGGTGTCACTTAATAGCAAAGCAACTGTTTTTCTCTGAAACAAGAGAACAAGAGCACCCATGTGGGTCTGGGGCCTGGCCATCTGTTTAAGCATGCAATTGCAATTTTCTGGCTTTCTGAAATGTGATTAGTCATATAATTGCATGTCCAAATTTAGCTGTGGAATTTGCATATTTAATTACAAATCACTGAAAAGCATCCTGTTTTAGAGCTTTATTTTCTGCATTGTATATATCAAAGTAAAGACAAACTGATTATATTAATTATTTTGAAAACTTCTCCATGTGTATTAAAGTAATAAAAGAGACAGTAAGAAAAAGGTAGGCATATGCAAGGAAACTAGTACTTTCTCAGCTCTTTCAGAACAATCAGTATTTCAGAAATACATTTTTGGCAGTAATACTGTACTTAGTATCTGACACAGAGGAGAAATTGTAAAGGAAAACATTTGTTTATATTGCTAGCCTTTATAATCAATATTACTGATGCTAAAGCATTCATTTTGAACAACATTGGAGATGAAAAAGATCATTAAATAATCAGATTAATTCCATTACCAACGTGGAATATAAATACATGCTGTGTTTTGAAGTGCTCTGTCCAGTCTATCTTTAGATAGTATAAGTGCTTCAGAAGATTGTTTTGGAATCCAACAGCAAGTGCAGGAAAAAAAGTATTTTTCTCCTTTCAGATTTCTGTTGTTTTATGCTTTTCCTTTTTTGCACCAATCATCTTAAAAGTCCAATTTTGATAGTATGAAAAAATATCCAGACATAGAAACAATTAAGTGTTTTAACAGGAAAGGAAAGCAAAATCACTAAACAATGGTATAAACAAATGTATGGACACAATGGATCTGAAAACCAATTGTTGCTTTCCCAAAGTGTACCTGAAATCCTAGCAAACATTTTCTCTTTCATTTGTATTTGCCAAATGGCTCATTTGAATTTCTGCAAGTGTGATGTAGCAAATGAAACAACAACTCAGAAATAACTTTTGAACATCTGGTCTCAGACAAAAACAAAATAAACTATTTTTAGAATATATCCTTAGCAAAATTACTGTCCAGCCCTGTGCTTTTTGTGCACTCAGAATTAAGAGCATACATGTACATACATGTAGTCTAAGAACTACTTTAAAATAAATGTTCTACATAGATCAGTGTGGTCTTTGTAGCAATTCACATTGTTAGTTGACTGAGAAGAAATAGATCTTGGAGGAATTTCAAGAGATTATTTAATCTCTCTGCATGCTATAAAACAAGATCAACTACATTTAATTAATTCCTTACAAATATTTGTCTAGTCCATCTGTTCGTAAATCATCAGATGACAGAGATCCCATCATTGGTTTGGATGCATTTGTGTGCCCCAGCTATAGAAATTAGCCTAATGCAAAGACTCAGAGAAAGCAAGGAAAGAGAAACAAAGCTATACAACAAGTCATTTGATCTAGAAAGGGTGCAGGAATGTAGGAAGGTAATTAAATAGTGACAAAAAAAAAAAAACAATACTGCATTTTCATATGCCAAAAGAGGATTCAAAAATAGAGATATAGACTATTCCTAGATATGCTTTGGATTACCTATCTATTTAAAATAGATGTATATTTTATTTTGATCTTCCTTTATTAATTACAATTTGCATATTTTATTTTTAGAACCTTACCTTATCATTTTGTTGCTATATAACTTCCATCTTTTGCTTGGTTTCTGCTAAATTAAATTTAATTTAATTCTGCTAAGTTATTTTTTAATTATAGCCACCAGTTTGTTGTTTATCTTTAGAAACTCAAAGCTGTGAAAAAGACTTGTTTTTTCATTATTGCTAGCTTAACTATTGAAAGATTCTTTATTATGTTGCAAGAAAGCAATTCAATGATGGCATTAGGCAGGGTAACAAAATTACAAAAAGGAGTCTTTATGTATAACATTGCTGTTTATTTCAGTTTTGCATTATGGCCAGCAACATTTGATGATGTTTTCCTCTTTCTCTCTCTTTACACTGGATGTCAGTCACTGTGGGTCATTTCTGCTCCTGTTCTACTGAAACAGCAAAATTCTCTTTCCAGCTGCCTTTTACAAAGGCACAGCTTTTATTTCTAATTCATATTAACTGACATAAAGCAAGAACTACGCATTTTCTTCTCTGTCTCCGCAGTCTGGTATGCCTCTGTAGCTTGATGGTGTTCATAAGCTTTTTAGAGGAATGTTCTTTAGCATCCAAGTACCACTAAATTACATGAAATAGTTTTACCTTTTGCTATTTGGTTTCACTAGAACCACCTCATCAAAAGCAATTTTCTGAGGTAGAAATAACTCCTTCAGTGTTAAGTCCTAAGCATTCCACTGTAATAGAAATGATCCTGTACTGGACTGTTTCCTGTGCTGAAAATCCCCTCTATGACCACAAATTTCTAAATGGTTTGAATCCATCTGGTTTAGAGCCAGATACTTAGCAGATGTAAGTCTGAATGGCTGTATTAACTTCAGCTGAGCCCTGCTGACTTTCAACAATGAAAGATCAACATTTTGCTTGGATTAAGATGCCACAAGATAGAACTTGAGTGCTGATAACCTTTATATATTAGGACAGAGACTGAGTTGAGGGAGACTGATGAAAAGAAGCAAGGCTCATTTCTGTAGCCACAAATTATTTGAGTAACCTGAAGGGACAAATTGAACATTTGGGTGGTACGTGATTGGTGCTGCCAGAAAGGAAACATTCAGAAAAATAGCCAGCAAGTAGCTTTTAGTGTTGTTTTAATTCAGTTTGCAATTCAGTTTAATTCAGTTTGCAATGTCTATAGATATAGATGGCAGAGATGTAAATAATAGCAATATATATGTGCATACATATATATAGACTTGGACTTGGATTATTCATTGGGCTTTCATGATTGCCACTGACCTAAGTTCATGACTGATTTTATTTGTAGGGGTTTTGTTTTCATATTAGCATAATAGCATATTTCTGAACCTCGGACTATGATCTATGATCTGTGCCACAAAGAACAAACACAGAATTAATTAAAATGTTAACATTTATTTTTAAATGTAAAATTAACTCTTTAAAATGTATTGTTTGATATTCAAACCTTGGTAACATCCACAACTCCTTGAAAGTTTTCTCCTCTGCTCCAAAAGCCTTGAAGAGGGCTGCAGTCCAGTCCCCAGCTACCCTGATGTGAACACTGAAGAAGTCTTCCTCAGGAGCTGAGGTGAGGGTGAAGGGGTGCCACTCCAATGGTGAGATCGATGAGCACTGCAGAAAGATATACTGACCTGCTTCCATTTTAAAGCCATGCTTCTTCATGTGAAGCTCTAGGACTCCAGAGGAATGTGTCACCACCTGAAGAATAAATAGTAAAAAGTTTTACTTAATTTTCTATGAGAAGAATAACCATTTTCATTGAACTACAGATGACTTATTAATCATCTGTACTTGAGCTCAAGTTAATTAAAATTGGAATGCACAGTCATGTTTAAGTATCTATAGATAACTGTCTAAACTTTATACTGTAGTGCTGTTGCTGTCCAATAATTTGAGAGTGTATACATTGTATAATACCTGGCAGCTTTCATCATGAGTCATAAGATGCAGAGTAAAGTCTTTAGCAGATCAATGTTTTCACAGAATCACAGAATCACAGAATTGTAGGGGTTGGAAGGGACCTCCAGAGATCATCTTTGTTAACTTTTTCCTAACATGGAAGCTTTTGCAAAAGCCTTTGCAGGGATCTCCTGGAAAGAGTCTAGCAGAAGGCCATGAAAATAATAAATGGCCTGGAGCACCCCTCTTATGAGGAAAGGCTGAGCATCCTCGGTCTGTTCAGCCTTGAGAAAAGAAGACTAAGAGGTGATCTTATTAATGTTTATAAGTATCTTAAGTGTGGGAGTCAAGGGAACACGGCTGACCTCTTTTCAGCAGTCTGTGGGGACAGGACAAGGGGATGGCCATAAAATTGAGCATAGGAAGTTCTGTACTGATATGTGAAGGAACTTCTTCACAGTGAGGGTGACAGAGAACTGGAACTATTGATTTGGCAAGAAGAAACAGGGTTGGTGGAGTTCAATCCTAGCATACTTTTATTAAGATGTAATCTCAGCTTAGCAGTTAGTTTTGTGTCGCGCATGGCATACTGAGATGCAAAGATCACAGTCACCCTGTGAAA
Source organism: Lagopus leucura (assembly GCF_019238085.1). Classification (NCBI taxonomy): domain Eukaryota; kingdom Metazoa; phylum Chordata; class Aves; order Galliformes; family Phasianidae; genus Lagopus; species Lagopus leucura. The sequence continues at coordinate 53,292,777 of NW_024962252.1, read as the reverse complement.
TCAGCAGCATGATTTATCCTGCATGCTTTTCCCTCGCACAAGATAAGCCTCCTTCTGATCACTGGCTTGATACACATGGACTTTGCTGCTCCAATTTACTCTGCTGTGAATTAAACAGATCCTTAGCACACAAAGATGTTTGCAACTGGGACAAATTGGCACAGTTGTGCTGGTATCAGTGACATTTTGACTATTTGTGCTGCCTGATAATAAAGCCCTTAATCTCCTTGGAAGCCTTCTGATTTGACAGTAAAAACCATATCCTGATGAAGTTGAGGGCCTCTATGCCATTTACTCTAGTGTAAGTTGCATTTAAGTTCTGCGGAAAGAAATGGTGTCTGTGCAGAGGTGCGTGATGGTGGAGCTTTGTGAGTCTGGTAGTTTATTAATCAAATTTGGTCCCATATGGAATAGTCTTATGGACTTGCTATTGGAATAAATGCAAAACTAAAATCAATACCTGGCTGAAACCATAGTAATGAGGGAAGAACAGTTGAGTCTGGAGGTGAAAAATAAGATCATAATGTGGAGTAGATGTCTATAAAAGGGAAAAAGTAACGCAGTGGAATCACTTTTCTTTTTACACAAACGTGCAACTGTGCTACATACCTTAGTAATGACTACCTCCTGTTGAAATCTCCAGAATCTAACAATCCTTTCACAGATATACAGCACCACAGGACTCACAACCCATTTCCAAGCCTGTAGAAAGTTTAATATTAAAAAACAATATTTTTTTCAAGTTCAATAAAATTATGTTGTGTTCACGGTTTAAATCTGAAGTTAGCCTAAAATGTAAGTATTTGCTTTCTCTTCTGTGATTTTTCTTTTTTTTCATTTGCCTTTCTTACAGGAGTATTTCAGTTGCTACCGTAGCAATTCTAATGTTCTCATGGAATGGACATATGGGACTCTGTCACAGACACAGTCCAAAAGCATTGCTAATATCCATCTGTATTCCAGCCAAGAAGAGTCTTTTAATATCCATTCCTACTACGAAGCGAAAGGATTAATCTGTTTAGGAGTTAAATATAAACATAATTGGACCTAAAGACATATAGATGCACATAATATCACCCATCATAGGCTTACTCTTTTTTTCTCTTCAAAATCTAAAATAATCTAGATGGATCAGATCATATATGGGTACATCATATTGTCAGCTGTATGTTTTTTGCAACTACATGCGAAGACATTAAATATCAAATATTCAATTAGAGAAATGGGATGTAATTCCATTTAATCCATTAGGTAGCTCTTACTTAAGGTGTTGCAGAGGATCGCTCTACTTTTTGTTGTGGACCACCAGTACAAAGTCCTTGGCTATTCAGGCTATTCAAGAATATTAGCATAGTACAGGTATGTGCTATGACAATAGCTTAGATAATTAGATGTAATGGAATCTTTGGAATAATAAATAAACGAAGTACGTGTTTTTTATGTGTTTTGTTTTTCCCTCATGTTTTTTTTTTTTTTTTCCCCTAGGAGATACAGCTTTATTGCAGTTCAGTTACTCATACAATGCATTTTAGCCATCTGAGGACTCTTCAATGATATGACTATCAAGAGTAACTTTACTTATTGAAACATTGACTTTTCCTCACAAGCTGAGTAACAGGGAATATAAAGTATCTTTTATGAGAAGCAAGCTGTAAAATTATGTGGCTTTCTTAGAAAGTGATAAGAAAATGGAGCAGCAATTTCCCAAGTTTAAGTTTTGAAAATTAAATTTTAAAAAATGACTTAATAGTAGGAAGAAACTAGTATAAGCCAGGAGATTCTGAGCTAAAGCAGAAACTCAACGCATCAGTTGCCCCTAAATACTACAGGTGTCTCTGCACAGTGGTTAATCTCAAATGTCTTGAATATATTAACATACATCAAGGCACAATAATGATGAAACCTGTTTTTCCTTCCTTCCATTTGTGTTACCTGTAAATAAAATCATGTGACAGGAATGTTAATGCTGCAGTCTCTCTAATGTGACAGCTAAGCTAAGATTTCAAATGTAACACTTCTTCTCTGCAACAGAGCTTTCAATCCAAAATATCTCATGGCTGGTTTGGGACAATGAGGCATCTACCAGGAGGGCTGTGCCTCTAGACAACGCAGACTCCTGGCCATTTAATCAGAGCATCTGTATTCCTGCCCAGGTGGTGTTTCCTCCTCTGATGAGAATGAACTAAGCACAGTGATGGTATGGTAGACACTGTGAGGACAGAAGTTCAGATACACTGGGTGTAAAAGAAATGTTTAAAACACCCTCAGTAGGAGGAGATGGGCAGAGACATGAAGCCAGGAAGCAGGCATAGATGGCTGAGGGGGGGGCTCATCTGCCTCAGCATACCTGAGGCCAGGGGAGTGTGTGCTCCAGTGCCACACTGCACAATCCCAGTTGCACGTGCACAAGGCTGTCCCTTTGTCCCAGTTCTAAATCCCTGCCTTGCTGGTGCTGCCACATCTTCTGAGCCTCTGAATGGATTTTTGCCCATTGAGGCTTGTGGGCTGACACCATTGCACAGCACTCATCCAGCAAAGCCCAGTTCTTACAGACAATTGATGTACCATGCGGTATCATCACAATTCATTTGAAGTAATGTGACTTTGCAAGCACAGCCTTGGGTATGCAGGAAAGTGTGGCAAAGTAGGTTTAAGATAGAGAAATGGAAGTTCTCTCCAGTTAGCTTTATGATAATGAATGTCAAGACATGCAGTTGGAAGCAAGTTTGTGTCTGTATTCACAGTGTGAAGCCACCTATTGATTTTTATGGCGACACTGTAGCTGAAATTTTTAGAGAGGCATTCATTTTCTCATTAATATTCAGTTTGAGTAGTGGCTAACAATAGTTTAAGAAAAATCTATGTCAGCCATTAACAGAGCTGCAAGATACTGAATGCTAATTTTTTCTCCTTTACATTAAGATTTCCTTTCATACGCTTTCTCTTTCTGGAAGAAACAACAAAAACTTGCATATGAGCAAGATAAACCTTGAACTGTAAATGTTAAATGATCTTGTTTAGATGCTAGACATCTGACACACTGTACAAATCTGCTACTTAATTACCCCCTGTGGATTTGCAATCTTGTTGCAGTGAAACCACCCTTCTGTGGGACATTTTTCCTGCCTTTCATAATTTATTGTTTCAAATTCTCTCCGTTTTACCTAACTTAAGACATCAAGGCTGGATGATAGGAGGTATGTGCCCCAAAGCAAGGACATAATCTTATCTTCGGTTTAGTCTCCCTTGGTAATTAAGCTATTAATATTAAAGCACTATTAGTTAAAATAATAATAATAATTTGCATCTCTATCTCTCCTGTTTCACTGCATTTTCTGTATCTCTACTCCTAAAAGATTTTTACCTAGAGACCATATTTGTGCAATGAGATGAGCACATCAAGGCTATTGCTGATGCTAAATAAAAACAAAATGTAATAAAAAAATACAAACCTACCACTGCCAACAAAACACAAAACCCACAAAAAAAAAAAAAAAAAAAAAAAGGGAAAAAAAGCAACAAAACTCAACTAACCAACCAAAACACAAATAAAGGCCAATTTGAAATAAAAAGGAGTGCTGACTTACTAAAGAATCTTCCAGAAGTATTAATTATTATTACTAACACCAAACTTTTACAAATATCTCTCCATCTGTACCTGTCTGTACAGATTATGTAGGAGGTAGGGATCACTGTCTTTTCAGTGCACGGGGGCAGGTCACAGAATACAAATGGGCAATTACTCTCAAAACATGACACTGAGTGCCAGTCACTGGCATCATACACTGCAGCCCCCTCATTCCTTATGACAGACACATGGCCTCTCAAAGAAGGATATTAAGCTAAAAGCAGAAGACAAACAATACTCTTACCACAGGTTTGTTACCAGAAAACTGCGGCAAAGGGCACTGAGTGGTTTTCTCCCATTCCAAGTAGTGTTCTTTACAGTAAGTGATGTTGTGAAGCAGCAGACTGTGAGGTGTCTGAGCCCGGACTAGCTGACTTAAAACAAAAATATTTGTCAACACACCTCTTTGTAATGTCTCCGGACACGTGTATGTTTCATACTAGTACTTGGATGCAGACATGGAGACAACTGACAATCAAAAACAGGTCATTTCAAGACTATTGTACTCTCTTCATGTTTCCTTTATGTTTGCCATGACTTTTCAACCAAGTGCAAGAAATTTGTTATAATATTGGTATACACCAGTGCAAATGAAGAGCACAAATGAAGCTGTTTCAAAGAAAATGTATGTTCTATTTTCTGTGTCAAAATCAGAACGATTTCCAAATTCTTTGGAGCAGACACACTGACCTCCTCTATATATGACCATCTGGTACTGTTTAGAAAAACAATAAACTTTAATGGAGACAGACCTTCTCTTTCCTTTGCTGCTTTCTAAATGCATTTTTAAAAGCTGCAAATAAAGTTGGAGGACCGCAATTAGATGTGTGCTTTCTAAACATATTAAATTGTAAGTTCTTTACTTCTGAGATTGCTAAGGATGTGATTTTTCCAAACATATCAGTCTCAACTGCTCAGTTTTAATGTGTTTCAGCTGGTGTTTACTGTGGGTAGAGAAGTAAGATTTTTATGAGAAACGCTGTTTGTTTCACATGGTTTCTCTGAATTTTCCCTTCCAGTCTCACTTTGACTCTACAACATAAGCCTGTCCTGCCTATTTGTCTTACAAGAGACAAGTGCTGCCTTCTTTTATGTGACAGTATCACCAGCTGGCACCAGTTTAGACAGAAGACAGAAAAGAAGGCTTGAGAGAGCTGTTGCTTTTGTGCAGTCACCTGAGAAGGAGGAAGCACACAAAACCAATGACTTCCGAAGGGTTCTTCAAAGGTTACTTGAAATTGGATCCTTACAGATTTAAAGGGGAGAATTAAGGAATGCTTTTTAATTAGACCAGGATAGAGTTTACAGCATTTATTTGAAGCTGTGCCTCTGAATCTTGGGACTAATCAATTGGGCCAATTCCAGGAGCCCTTCGAGGTTAAACTAAATGTAGCAGATCTCAAATAACAAGAAAGGAGGTGAGGAAAGTAACAGTACAGAGCATGGTGCCAGCCTGTTACCTGTCTCGTGATAACTCCACGCTCCCTGAAGGAATGGGTGTGAACACATTGCAGTGGGCTAAGAAGTTCCCATGTGTCAAAGAACAAGGGTCTGTACATACTTCAGAGGCAGTCAACACTATGTGAATGTTTTATAAAACAGATGTAAAAAAGATATTGTGACATGTGAAAAGTATTAGTATAGCTTCAGGCCATATATACACCAGGTAGTTGGCAGGAAAAGAGCAAAGCACGTTTTGTTGAGAGCCTAACCCTCTGTGCACATTTGGGAGTTACCAAAGACTTAGGACTAGATCTACGTTGGTCTCATGAGCACAGAGACAAAACTGTTGGTATTGTTTCATCTTCAATCACTCTACGTTGTACAGTCTAATGCTGTGCAATAATATGAACCAAAACATAGGGAGAAGGACTGCAAGATTTGCCTCAAAACTACACGCCTTATCTGAATTAAAATGAGCATGTATATGGACTACTAGAGGTTCACAGTAACACTATTGAAGAGGGAAGATAAAGGAAAATTAGGGGAAGTGCAGAAATGCAGAAAGCTTAGCAAGCTTGTACAAGCTCTCTTGGAAAATGCCTTACAAGAGCTATGAAGTTAAGGAGTATTCCTATTAATTGGAGCCAATAGAAAGTTGATCTGTAACACCCCCAGTTCTCAGAGATGGAAGTTCCTTCAGTCTGAATATGTTGATTCTGCAAATCATATGACAGGGAAATAGCCAAAGAGTGTTTGAAAGAAAAACACACAAAACACAGAAAAGTCCTTGGAGAAGTGGTGTGTACGAATCTCAGAAGGTTTTCATTTTGCATCCTGTCTCCAAGCAAAGATCTCAACAGTTTGTTATTAGGAAGTCACAGAGTGAAAGATTTGGATTGTGTTCATCTCAGACTTTTACACATACCTCATGTAGTTCATGCAGGTACTTACCCTGTACCATGGATTATTAAACCAATAAAGAAAACCACAAAGAGGTGGTGGGTATACCAGAACACCTCATAGCACAACCTTCTGATGAGCTCTGTGGATGAAGTCACGATCAGAACAAAAGCCACAGTTATCATAACTCCTGTTACTCCAGCTATGGTGGTCAGTACCTCTCCTGTTATGTTCTAGAGTAAACATACATTATTACTATTACTAATATTGTTGTTCGTAGTAGCATTTTTACTTTGTTAATAATATCACTGTTCTTACTATTATATATTAAATCAAATTTTATGTTACATTTTCAGAATAGGAACAAATTCAGAACAAGACTTTCAGGCAAGGCAAACCTCAATTTCATTTCAGAAAAGCATGGAAAATCATCCACCTGTTCTATTTCTGATTGGGCTTATCCCATACAGATTTATAAATGCTCACTGCCACTTATTTGTTTGAGGAATTGAAAGGAGGGAAATCAGGCAGTCCCAGTAGTACTTTTACCTGTTTATCTTATGTAAAAGCATCTCAGAAGAAAAAAGGAAACAGATGAGAGAGAAGATTAAGCTTAGAAATGTAATAACCAAAACAGCTCTACCAATTGTGTTATTCATGGGAGGATGATAAAGTGAGGTGCTAAGTCACTTGGAATGTGTGGGTCTGTTTTGTGCTTATTTTACTTCAAAGATTTTCGCAGTCTTTTAGTGGTGTATAAAAATGGCATACTCTCATCTAAATAGCATATCTAATTTGCATGTTCTTTACATTTACCTGTACATCACAGGATAATATGTAGTATCTGAAATATATGCTTATATTCACATCTTTACATTAATATTCTGGGCGAAAGCATGTTCCTTCTTATTCGTGACTCACAGACATCAGCGAAGGTCTGTTACATCTGTCTAAACCCACTAAAATAAACTGAAGTGAGAATGAAGACATATTTTGAACACAACAGTCAGATGCTGATCTCATTTGTAAAGTGAATCATGAAGAACAGCAGTAAGAATTTCACATGCAAGATAAGACTGAAGCTAAATATGGCAGCAGAGTATAAATAAAGCCTCTGCTTGGCCTGCAAAGTATATATCTCTTTTTCTAGGGCTGGTGTTCAGGAAGGAGGAAACTGAATATGCCTGCTGGATCATGAGTTGATTCTACAGCTATTAGTACAGTAGAAGTAAAATCCACATGGTATTTGTAAATTCAACTCATCTGATATTGAAATGCTAGAGGTGATAAAATTCCACAATGTCATTTTTACTGTCACTTTTTACAGTAAAATCATCTTTTCAAATATTCACACTCGACTGCACACAGCACATTTTCAAATTGGTGCCTGTGAAGAGTGTGCTCAGACCCTTCTACATATTAACAGGATTGATCTAGGTGATATTTTGAACACTTCCACTACACTGTCTATTTGAATGTTGAGATGAAACAAGGAAAAACATCAAAAACTCTTAGTACATTTCTACTTCAGGGTTACAATGGAATTGGAAAGGAAATCTGAGCTGTTGCACTCAGAATTTTCCTCTCTGAAGTTAGAAGCAATCTTCACTTTGCTTTCCTTCATAATTTATTAATTCTGAGTGTAGCTACTGAAATACAAGTGGGAGATAAATATAAATATTAGAGGTTAGAGTATAATCGAGGCTATAAATTAGCAAGTAATTGTGGGGCATATTACTGTGAGAAATCTGGATAAAATCTCTGAAAATGCTAGCTTTCTTTTTCAAGGATATTTAGGATCTTAACGTTAATTAGAAGCCTACCTCTCAATTATATCACTATGAGAAGGCTTAGCAGAGAAAAAAAATACGTACTGGAAGGCAGTGGTTTGCCATTCAGTACTGTGAGTTCTGCTCTGTTCTGGAGAAACATTTCACATGCATGTGGTGAGTGTAGGCACCAGCTATTCAGAGGTGACACAGCTTAGTCCTTCCTCACTGTTCTGCTCTGGCTACTTTGTCAATGCTAACATCAAAGCTTCTGTACTCATAATTTTGAGACCATTAATTTGCTTATTTTTCTTGAAACTTGATAACTGTTTATTTGTTTGTTTAGAAAGATGCAAAAGTCACATTTAAGCTGGAGAAGAACAGAGAAAAAAAAAGGGACAAAATGCCTTATAATTGAAAAGTACTATGAAAGACTACAGTTGATTGTCCAGCCATCATCTCACTGTTTCTGATTGAAAGGGCCCACTCCATGGTCTTTTAGAAGCATTCACCACAAGCTGGGTGTGTGGGAATTTCCTCAAATGTAGAAACATTACATGTGGGAGTCTTACTAGGGGCTTGTGTAGCCTGAGAGTACACAACAGCATACAAGACTATACACAAAAAGTAATATAGTGTCTGATGAATAGTGTAAGGGATAAAGCTGAGAAACTTTTGTGTGTTTTACATGCATGCATTGCAGAATTGATGTGTTTTTCTGTATCTTGTGAGTATTGCAAAGAAGATCTCTAGCAATGCTATTACAAGGTACCCAAGTAAGTAAGAGGGATGCGCAGTATCATTATTTCCCCAAGGAAAACCGAGTCATTCATTTGCAGGACAGAGTTATGCATAGTCTTGCACATACTATGCCAGGCTTCCCCATACACTGCATCCCCTAGATAGCAAGCCTCTGGGTGCTGTTGGACGTGTCTTCCTTGGGCAGTCCCACTCTGTAACAGGGCAGAAGCAACCTTCAAACTGGGAAGATATCCCATGGGGAGAGACAAATAGCAACAGTGGAAGCAATGTCGTGTGTTACTGCTGTTCAATTGTTGTTTCTTGCTAGAAAGAAGTTGTGTTTGCTCCATATATTAACAGTTTATTTTAGTTTTTAAAATTCCTTGCAGGTTTATCTCACTGTCTACAATTTATGAGTTCCCTTAGCCTTCCCCCTACTTGTCTCCTGGCAAACTAATTAAAATACGATAGGCATTTCTTTGAGCTAAATAACCTGAAAATGCAGTTCTGACTAAGTGTTTTCAGCTGAAATTGAGGTTAACCTCTGGCAGCACCTTATTGCTTTGCTTAAAAGGCTTTGAAATATAGTTTTCATGACAGTAGGATCCACAGAGGAAAACTTTTTACATGAAGAAAACCAAAAAGTGACAGCTTACTGTTTCGTAGGTCCTGATTGGGTTCAAGTAGCTTTCATTTGGCCTCTTGCCAAGGCCAGAAAGCTTATTCCGCAGCCCCCCTGCTTCCTTTGACTGGCTGTTGTGATACCGCTCTATATTGATCAAGTGGGCAACAATGTGGATGGCTGCATGAGAGAAGAGAGGCACAAGACTATAGACATGCTCGTATGTATCCTGAGTGCCAGAAGCAGTTCTGTTAAGCACGCACTGCTTGACTATTTGAAAAGCTTGAGCATAAATCGAGAGCTTTGAATAGAGTAAACTGACAGCAAAAGGAAAATTTTATCTGAACAACTGGTTCAAACTGGAGGCAACAGCTGCAGGGTTGCACGTTTAGAATTGAGTGTCCTGCAGGCTTCAGTGTTATCCCAGGCAACCACTTGAGAAATGAGATAAAGCTGTTTACCTTGGGATTTAAAGTGTTAAAAGAAAATTTATAAAAATCCACTTTTGTTTGTGGTTGTTGTTTTCTTTTTTTTTTTTTTTTCCTTTTTTTGTTTTTCATGAATATTCTAATATATGCCAAGATCTAATATTGCTACATAGGACACTATCTTGTCCATTTTAGGCATAGATTTGCACTGGAGAGATTTAAGAGACGCTTTCAAAATCCTCCCCTGTCCACAACTGGGTATAGCATCACAATATGCTGGTGGAGCTTGGGCATCACACAGGAATTCTGATTTTAAGGAAAAGGTCTGAATCACAGGGTTAGCTCTGATTTGTCCTCAGCAGCATTCATTACTTCTACTTCTAGCATGATTCCCAAAGGGATAGGAAGTGACTAGTCTAAAAAAATGCATAAGCGAACTTCCTCATAATCCTTTTTCTAAGCGGAAAGTTGATCAAAGAGGGAACAAAACCCTTGTTTTATGACAGATTAACACAGATAAAATCGTAATCAAACTAGGAGTACATTTTCACAGTTTTCGGTAGGACAGATTTTAAAATCCATTATGGGAAAGGTGCAATTAATGCGAAACATTAAATACTGAAGGATGAAAACCAACAATGAAAAACAATTAGATGTTTACAAAAGCACTATTACCATACACTATTTCAAGATTTTGTAATTACTGTTTTTGTAATTGTAATTGTAATTGTATATTGTAATTATTAATTGTTGTCCTTTAGATCCATAATAAGCTCTCTTATTGCCTGTGTGGTTCCTAAACAACATGTGGAGAGGGCTGTGGTCATGGGAATACAAGTCAAGGAAGAATGCAGAACATGAAAGTACTTAAAAGTAGCCTGTGCAAAAAAAGTGAAAGATCGCACTCTGTCCTCCAACGGCAGCTTAGCCCATCTGTCCAGGCTGGAGAGAGGTTATTTCCACTCAGTTCTGATATGATCCTTCTAGAGCAGCAGATGCACTTTTGTTGACTGTCAAATTACACTTCACACAAAGCACAATGTTAGCTTTAGGGACTCTTCCCACCATTTCTTTTTGCCTGCTCTATCTCATTGCCCCATGCTTAGGCACTCAGTGGGTGAGTCATTTTTGAATGAAAGACATTTTTTTAAATACTTATTATATGTAACTTAAAGTAGGAACTTAAACCAAAGTATCTGTCCTAGTCACTAGGCTGATTGGTTATTCTCTTGTGAACCATTTCCTGATGAAACCTTTAATTACAATAATCAGTTGTTTATTGGCATGGACATTTGAAGTGAATAAACTGAAAATAAAGTGAATAAACACAGTACAGAATTTTTTTACACGATTTTTTCTGAATTTTTGGACCAATGAATAATAAATTTATGCAAATCAGAATAGCTTAATCAGGATGGAGATTCAATTCAAATGTGTTTAAAGTGCTTTATAACCCATCTCTGTCCAGAGAAGCTGTGGATATCCCATCTCCAGAGGTAGTCAAGGCCAGTTTGGATGGGGCCCTGGGTAGCCTGATCTAATGAGTGGCAAACCTGCCCATGACAGGAGACTGGAACTAGATGGGCTTTAAGGTGTCGTCCAGTCCAAACCTTTGTTCTGTCATTCTCTAACTCTGACATGGTATAAATATTCACCACATCTTCAGGATCAAATGTATTTTATGCAGTTGGAATCCTTAGCTTTATTTTACCAACACAGTTCCCTGAAACGCATAAACTGTAAGTTTTGGACTACACTCGCTCGTTTAGAGTAGCAACACTGACTAGATTTGGAGATTTCAATCTGTATTCATAGCATAACTTACTTTATTTCACCTTTGAAATATATAGATTTGTAAAAAATGGATATGGCACACTGTGAAATTTTCATACAAAATGAAGACATATCTGTTGTTTGGAATGCTATGAAATCTTGCACTTTCCTCAAAGTGTGGGATTGCACATGGTTTGTACAAATTCTAGTTGTGTCAGCAGTGACAGGAAACTGAGTGCTACCTGCTACATGCTGAGTGCTGAAAGTGAGATGAGATGGTAGTTTCTTCCATATTCCTTGGCAAAGTATTTGCGACCCTGAGCAAAAAAATAATTGTATTGGTTGAACAGACTTCATTTCACAAGAAAACCTCTAGCCTAAGATTTACCGAAGGCAATCATATTGCCAGATTTCCCTGGAAGAAGGAATCTGTTTTCTTCAACTTAACCCAGTGAGGTTTTTTTTTCTGTAAGCTATTAAAATACATTCTTTCGTCCAACTGTATATTGTTCTGCTTTACTGTAAATGTTATTGTCAATGGAAACAGCATCCCACAGTCTTCTTTGGAAATCTTTCCTTCTGGGTAATATTCTCTCCAGCTTTCATCTAGCAGGTGGAAGGTATTACAAGAGTGGAAGACTCCCAGAATGAACAGGATAGGTCTTGCTTTCAAGCTATTCTGTGGTAACTATTAACATATACAATATAATGATACATTGAAAAATATTAACATTCAAGGCAACATACTGAATATGTCTGTTTACCCCAATATTCCATGATCTTAAATTTTGCCTTGAGTGTCATTAGCGTAATACTTCTGATGTTGTTTTTCTGTGCTGCCAGGAAAAAATGATGCAGTCTAAAACTGAATTATAGCTGGATGGTAAGAGTAATGCAAAGATCTAATTCCATTTTCAACGTGGTTCATTTTTTCAATAATTGTAGCGGACTAAAAAGTCTGGCACTGGATATGCTCCCATTAGCTAAAATATTTTACATTCCTAAAGTACATTTTCTGAAGGTTCTTTGCATCTACAGTGTATAGAATTTACCAAGTAATTTCAAAATTTATGTACAAATTGCTGAAATCTGCATTTACAGTTGCTGAAGTGGTCTTTTGTTTTGTTTTGTTTTTCCCCTGCACTGCTTAGATAAGGTAAGTGTGAGAGCAAAGTTTCAGGTATTCAGTATTGAATCTTCAGTTCAATATTTTCCTCATTCTGCATGACTAAATATAAAGTACAAAATAAATCATGCAATCACTTAAAGAGTTTTCTTTTTATATCTGAGCATGAAGACTGAAGGATTTCAACTATTGTTTTTAACAACATCTGGAACCTCTGAAGCACTTAATATGCATTAATTTGTATTTGACCCTGAGATGTTTAATGTGGTCCACCTCTGAGATCAAATAAAAGGTTTTATTGGAAGGAGTGGAGGAGGAAAAGAGCTGCTATCAGAGCAGGGTGTTTACTGTACATATTCTTAAAAACAAAGAGATGTAATTAAATTATCTTGAAAGTCTGGTCAATTTAGCTCATCTTATTCAGCCAATTGTGCCATCAGTGAAGCATGCACAACTCTCATTGAACCAAACAACAATTGGATGTGTTTATCTGAGAACAAGATTTCTCTCTCTTTTTCTGCATGCCTGTACAGGATAATAATCAAATTGAAGCTTGCAGCTAGCAGTCAAGCATTTTGGTTAACCAGCATATCATGGTAAAATTAAAGGGTCAAATCTAGACCATTCAGCTCATGGTGAGGAGAGCAGCTATATGGGAACTTAAGCTGAGAACAGATGAGTCTGCCTCTGACCAAACCTGTATTCTTTTGCAACCCACTGCCTTATGTCTGGTTACATAAATCCCTCAGTTCAGCTCTGTGCTTTCTCTGTGGATTAAAAATGCACAGGTTATGTGAAAATTACAAAAGTGACAAACAAACCTACGTGAGATTTAAAAAAAAAAATTTCCTGAAAACTCAATACCATGCGAAGAAGTTACTCAGACCACCAACAGCCTTCACCTACAAACACTGTTCAAATACTTTTGAAAGTGGAAAGCTTTCTTGATTTTTTTTTTTTTCAGTTATAGATTTTTCAGTGCTTGTCACAAGGCAAACAAACCTGGCACCTCCATATTTCTGTCTGCATTTTGTGTATTTTTAAAGAAAATCACACTATTGAATTTGTAAGGAGCAGAAAGCACCATTCCAAGCAGACTAATTACAAAGAAACCCACTGTCCTTCTCCTACTATCCCTTAACTTCTTAAGTTTTATTCACATCATAATTCAACCACTGTTGCAGGAGTGGATCTGTATAACTTTTCTGCAAGCATCAAAACAATACAACAGATAAGTTGTTCTTCAAAACATGCACTGTATGCCAAAGTAAAAAAGTATCACCAGCACTGCCCACTTTATAATAGGTACAAATGTACTTTTTTATGACAGTAAAGGCAGTGTAGTAAGAAAATGGAATTGTAGAAAATGTCATTTTCTATCTCTTGTAGATATCTTTAGGCACCAGCTCTCAACTGCAAAGCCTCTTTAGAAATTAGAAAATACAAAATGATTTGCACTGATCAGACTGGGAGTGCGTGAAACAGTGGTTTTATTCCAGCAGAATTACAGATCCATAAGGAAGATTTATTAGTGGGTGAATAACTCCCAGACAGCTCTTATCACAGACAGGCATGCAGAATGCAGGAAAACAAACTAAGCAGAATTCCCTTTACTGAATTTTCAATGATGCCCTTGATTATAGATAGCATTGTTTACCCTCTCTTCTCTCTCCAACTTCCCTCTTCCACTAGTCTCTAATTATATTCCTTTACGACCTGACCAATTAAAGCCTGCTCTTGGATTTGTATTAGAGTTGATGAAAAATTAAAGACACAGATGTACTTTTTCCAAGGCCACGCGCACCTCAGCTGAGCAGGCTGACTGCAAGAAGTCAGACAATACTAGTGTCACACTGACTATTTTTAGCATGCTATTAAATAAATATGCTGGAATAACACCACCTGGCAAGCTGAGATGAATGCATGTTACTTTAATAATAAAAGAGTCTACAATTTTATATTGTAAGGATAAGATTACTGATCTGATCTGCAAATTGGTTTAACTTCTTGCTGCCACATTTAGGCTATTGATCATACAGGGGAGAACATTCACTTAACTAACAATTACTAAATTGCAATAGTCTAATAAGAGTTGACTATGCTTCTGTGTAACAAAAGGAAATAGTACTTGGATAAATGTGTCACTTGATAGAAAAATGGCATCTATTTACACATCATTTTAACAGTCAGGCTTTTTAAAAAGGGACTCAATATATCTGTGGGCACTTATTTTTTAATCTGAAAAGAGAGAATATTAGTTTTTTTCACTGTATGTGCTATAGATTGATCTATTCTATTCTATTCTATTCTATTCTATTCTATTCTGTTCTATTATTTGCATTTGAAATTTAATTCTAGACAATCGTGTTTCTGGCTGTTCTTTACCCAAGACTGACTACACAATGATGTAGCATTTTCCCAAAATCTATATTTTCTTCTCATTTTTCTGTTAGGGAAGTGCTGTTTTTCAAGTTGGCTTTTTTTTTTTTTAAATCAAACTTGTCTGTATTTTGTTTTATTCTCCAATTGTCTCATCAACTCCATTTTTTTTCTTCTGGAAACCAAAACCAAACCAAGTCAAATCGGCCAAAGACAAAACAAACAAACAACAACAAAAAACAACCAGCCAAACAAGCAAAAAGAAGCCCCAACCCCATATTTTCTCCCTAGAAAATTATAGAATTAAATAGCGATGCTTTCTGTCATTACATATCAGGTCTATGTGTTTGTCTTCTTGGAAATACTGAGGCCATAAGGTAATCACTTTTCTAATAGATTTGTACTTCCCAAATTGTCCATCTTAATGCAGCAGGAAACATTTCATATGAATGTAAAACCCAAAAGCATAAAAGCTTTTTGCAGTTTTGCTTTCTTTTTGTAGCATTAGAAATTATACACCAAGTAGAAGCTGGTTAGTTTACATTCCTGGGTTGATTTGTTAATTACAGAAGCAATGTTCCGTTCTATAGGAATCTGCTATATGCTGAAACTGAACTCTGATAAATGAATGAATATGACAGATAAGTAAATCACATAAGCACATTTTCATCTGCCCGCCTTCTGCTCTGAATTCTTTAATGCTAATACAAGGAACAAATTTTACTTGTTGGTTCCTGACAGTGATCCTAACTCCATATGTTTGTCCTCAATATATGGGGACACTGACTGCCCATACACACAAAGGAAAGCAGCTCCTACACACAGACTGCAAAGTATTTTGGGACTGAGATCCACCCTCACAGCCAGCCTAGGGGAAATACTTTTACCCTACAATGTATTTTGCTTATAAATAACCCTGATTACCTCCTGCATCTCCATCACTTTTTGTAAGAGAACAATGCCACCTTTCCCAGATACCTCCCCATCTCTATGCACTTATGTCTTTCGTATTACCTTTTATTCCTCCTTCTCTGTACACTGCTCTTCCTCACGCTATCCCTGTTCCCCATGTGTCTTCTAAATTCCCCAAGCTCCATTCTTCCCCCAGATCCTTTAACCATCTGGGGAACAGGAGGGTGTTTTCTTTGTCCCAGCCTGGCAAATTATCAGTATTCAAAGGGATCAACAGAAAACTTGAGATCTCAAGATGCAGGTTTACCCTGTACCTGTATTCCACTTTTTAAAAATATGTAGGAATTTAATGATTTTGAGATAGCTACTTGCTTCAAAGTCAGATGAAATTTATTACCTGATTGAAAATTTATTGAAGAAGATTTAACAGTGGACAGATGAACAGTGTAGCTCATAAGTATCATTTTCTTAGGAAATCAGTCTATAACGCTATTTCATCTCTCCAGACATCTGCTCTAAGGGGTACAATGAAAGTTATTGAAACCAAATCAGCTAACGGGCAACCATTAGTTATTATCCAAGTTGAAAGGATTACAAATGGTTAATGAAATGAGACTTCCTGACTTATTTAAAGATGCAGTTATCAAATGCTAGTACTAAAATAGCACATGTCAGAGCTGATGACATTATGCAGAATCACTGTGAAATTCAAAATAGTTCAAAGGCAAAGAACAACAACAACAACAAAAAAGCTTACTTGCATTTACAGCTATTCCATAGGCAACCACCTTGTGAAATGTGATGTTTTTGTCAAGCTGCCTCCTTGGTGCTCCTCCACAGCACTTGGTAAAAAAGCAAAAGTTGTTTTATATCATTCGTATTACTACTTGCAACTTCCATTTTGGAAAGGAGGTTAGAGGAATTCAGTATATCTAAAAATGAAGTTCTGGTTCAAACTTAACTTTGGGGCTCAAGTAAGTGTTTTTGGTTTAACAACACTCTAAGATTTCTTAAAACAACTCAGCTTATGAAGGGGCTCAAATTCAGGTTGGGCAAAACTGCTTTCCTCTATGACACTTGAGGAGCTTATCTGAGCTGACAACCGATTTGCTGGAATAAGAGCACCAGAGATGGCTGTGTTTACAACCAGACTGGGCCATTGCTGCTTGCAAGCTCAGCCAACAGTCTCTGCAGGAACCTCAGAAGCACCTGCAGGCCCATGTCAGCCCCTGAAATATGTGCTGGCTGGTTGGATTGCTTGCTTGTCCTGACACAGTGCCGTGCCAAAGATCCTGGCGTGTAACCATGTTGCTTCCCAAGTAATAAACTGTCCAAAAATCTGGAGCACTGCAGGGTTCCATGATGGGCCTCTGATGGGCACTGGTTCGTCTTGTTCTGGCCATGCTGGAACCAGAACCCTGCCTAGTGCAGAATATTGTTTAGAAAATCGAAATATTGATAAACTGTGAGAAGAGTAACGCTTCTCCAAGTTCTTACTCAGTATTTAAATGGGCATGCGAATATTTTATATAAATTCACAAACTAGTTCAGAAATTCAGGACTTTTTTTTTTTTTTAATTCTCAGATCCATTGGACTCAAATAGTCAAAAAACATTGATAATTACTGGTCTGAAGACTAGATGAAATGTTACAGTGCTTTAAAGGACAAAAAAAAAAAACGCCACCAGAACTGAAAATAAGAATCATCTGACAATAAAATAAATTAATGCTGTGATTTATAAATTCCAGTTGTTCTCAGAGTTGTGAAATCATCAGTGATAATCCAAACAAATGATACTGGAATTCTAATAGTTCTTATTCTCATAACTCACTGCAAGCTGAAGCTATAGCTAGTAGAGATAAAGCCGTAAGTACTTCCTATGTGTGATGCCTAGGTTAATGTAAATGCCTCTGAGCAGACAACCCCTCAAAAACAGAGAACACATGCTTACAAGAAGGGAAGAACTAAATGGTCTCCACTCAGACAAAAGGGCTTAGGCATGTTCCTTATTATAGTTGTGGCATGTTTATATGTACATTTCCTCTCACTTGTTTTCTCTTTACAGCCACGTAGGATACTCATGATATTTGAATATTCTCTTCATTTGACTGAGTTGCATTCTTACAACCCCTTTTTGTCGCTCCTCACTTTTCACTTCATGACACTGTGCTATGTGGCTGCCAAAATCAGTGTTGCATTGAGTGTTGCGTTAAACAAGTAATTTGTTTCTCCTCAGTCGTAAGTACTGACAATTTAAATGGTAATAGCTAGGCAATAGTGTACAGAGTTCTCTATCAAAACTTAAGATTCCTTGGAAAATGTTTGATATGGACAATGTTGTGGAACTACAGAAATGAAAAGGAGAGGATAATATGGCTATTTGAGAGA
Organism: Lagopus leucura; assembly: GCF_019238085.1. Classification (NCBI taxonomy): domain Eukaryota; kingdom Metazoa; phylum Chordata; class Aves; order Galliformes; family Phasianidae; genus Lagopus; species Lagopus leucura. Next base: position 53,274,667 of record NW_024962252.1, on the reverse strand, counting down.
TGGTACTTACAGTGCTTGCTCCTCTTAAGAATGAAATAAGATTTCTACTGACTGGTAACAGGATTAGCATGCAGTTAAAATTAAGGCACGTTGCAGAAGCTCTCGCCCAAGCCAAGGTTGACTGTGCATATAACAGTATAAAGAAATTAGATCACAAGTTTGGAACAGAAGATAAAAAAAAAAAAAAGGAAGACAACACTACAGTAACACAATACTTTTATATGAGAAAATTACTGCTAAGCATAAAAAAAATATATATCATAAAAAGATGTGAATAAAATCAGATTACACATTCATTCTTCTTGTGGAGCCTTTTAACAATCAAATTCATACTTACTCCCAGCATAATCCGTGTATAAATGTAAGCATCTTCATCTTCATACCAGCAGAAGGTATCAATAAACAGATATAAATTCAAGCCCAGCCACACCAACTACAAAGCAGATATGCTGCAGATCAGTGAAACTAAGAATATTTTTTAATGCATATAAAGCTAGGTATGGTTATAGTTTTGAAAAGTATCTGAGAAATACTTCAAAATAAGCATGCAATGCATCTCTTGATCACAGATGATAGAAATCACAAATGCCTGCTGGAATGAGGCTATCTGTTAGCAAATGCAGGATTATAGCCCTATCCCCACGTCCCCAACAGAGGACACAGATGACATTTACAGTGTGGTGGTAAACTTGATCTTAAACACAAGCCTTAGCCTGGTGTCTAAAAAGGCAATAAAACTTAAAATTAAAGAATTCCAGAAACAGAGCGAGTTAGACACTGAGGAAATTCCTTTCTCTACTCTTCATGCCCATCTGACCAAAACCTCTGAAAATGATACGTAATATAATTTGAATTACAATGCCAATCCTCTCTTCCCTTTATCTGAGGTCTAATGTATACAGACTTAGAAATAATTAAAAATAAAACATTAAGACTTTAAATTGTTTTTAAGACTAGTTGTAAAAAGGTTGCTGAATATTTTATAGCAAGCTTTACATTTAGCTCGGGAGTATTACTCTAAGCAAACCATAAAATGCCTTTAACAAGCTTGAAATATTTATATATATCCAATTAGGATTTTAGCTCTAAATATACTCACTAATAATAGGACTGAGAGTTTTTCATTCAAAATCCAGCATGCCATTCTGAGTGTCTCTTCTATGCTAGCAGCAGCTAAGTCTTGCCTTCCAGTGTAACCTGAGTTCTCTGTCCATTCCTCAGGCTTTTCTAGTAACTCCTTTTGTCTTTAGATGTTAATAAGCACGTAGTGGGAGCAGGAGCCCTCCAGGAATTTTCTAATTAAAATCTTCCTGACAGGAACAGATCACCCAAGTGACATGTCTCCTGACCTGTGTAAATAAAATGCTGGTCATTGTCCAGTACTTCCTCTCTACAAAATTATTGTTCAGCAAATGAGAGATGCTGTCATTACATTGCTCTCTTTTTTTTACTGGCATTTATTTGTTGGTGGTGTTGGTTTTTTTTTTTCGGTATTAAGTGATGGGATTTTTTGTTTGTTTCTTTGCTTTTCTTTCACTTTTCTGTTTGAGCAGTATATAATGATTCTTCATTATACATCTATTAATTTTTTAGCAAAAGTGAGCATCCCTTATTTGTATATAAGAGAGAAGAATTGCTAAAAAGCCTTTTGGAATTGTCAAAGTCGCTCAGTCAGGACTCACAACTGTCAAAATAAAGTGTGACTCTATAACATTCTTCTAAATTTCTTGCAACTGATAATGTGGAAATGCATGACTGTTTTTCATTCAGGTGACTGAGGGGATAAAATAAGCAGTTAATGTTCTGCTTAGAGAGTTTGGTGCAACTGTGCATATAGCATTCTTTCTCTCACTACTAGGAGGAGAGAGGGAACAAGTAATTTCCTTCTGGTCTTCCCTATCAAGCTTCGCAAACAACAGCTGCATCCATCCATTTTCAGTGAGGTGGGAATGTCTGTTTCAGAGGTCTTAGCACAGAAGGGTTAGGGAGAAGCCAGGTCTGTTTCCTGCACACACAGCTAGAGCAGCCTTCCTCTTGGCTCTCATTTGCTCCTGACCCTGCTCCCACTTTTTGTCTGCAAAGTGATGGCTTTGGCTGCTCTTAAGGTACTCAGGAAATAAAATGCTCTTCCAAATGCAAAACACAAACACTTTCCAGGGTTAAAGCTTATGATGTTTTCCAGGATTTGTTTTTATTTACAAAACCAGATGTTCCTATTCATCCAAGTTTGTCTAGAGGATATTCAACATCCTTCTCCTCAGAGGTTTGCTCCAGTGAGGATTTAATGAGCCACCTGCAAATGCGAGTCAGCAGGACTCAGTACCTCTCAGCAAGATCAAAACCTTTTGACAGGCTTATCAGAGAATGAGGTTGGTCTATCCAGGACTCTTTTTGTAAGCGGTTATTTGAATGTCCAGCACCATAATTATAATCAATGTGAAGAACACATTTTCTGATTTTCCTTTACTAATAGAGAAGAATAATTCATTTCCTTTCCTGCACATGTCAAGAGGGAAATCCCTTTCCTTTGGTACATCATGTAACTGACAGTAGTTGATCCTCTTGGGGAAAGGAAGTCGATGCTGCTCAGGCAGGCTGCTCTTAGATGTGATCAGCAGCTTCTGAAGAAAGGTCCTGAACAGGTCTTAGCTCCTATCTTGCCCTGCCATGATGGATGCTCTGCATTTTCCCGCAGATCCATTTGTACCGGCACAGGCTGCCCAGAGAAGATGTGGATGCCCATCCCTGGATGCACTCAAGGTCAGGTTGGAAGGGGCCCTGAGTAGCCTGAGCTAGTGGGGAGCAGCCCTGCCCATGGTAGTGGCTTGGGACAGGGTGGTCTTTGAGGTCCCTTCCAACCTAAGCCATTCTGTGCTACTGTGACTCTTTGATAACTGTGCAAACTCTGCCTGTGGTGATCTTCATCCTCCCCTGTAAAACCCATTCCATCCGGCCTTCCTGACTTGGCACCAAAGACTTTTAGTTACAAAACAGCTTAACATTTCATTTTTTAAAGGTCAGTTGTTATTAATCTCAGCTTCTTTTTATTCCAGTACTAATGGCCATTAACAAAGAGTTACTGTAGAAACATGATTATGAATATTCTGAATGCAAATATTTACAAGAGATTTGTTTTGAGCACTATTTTTCTTAGATGGCACAATCCAGAATTGTTTATTAACAAACTTTATGACAAGCCATGTGCAATGTTCGGTTACTGTCTATTACATGACTTGATAGAGGTTATTCCCAAAACCACCTTATTTATAGTAGCTCTGATAATGCAGGAGCTATAAAGATAGCAATTATTGCTGTATTTTTCAGAGGGCAAAGGAAAAAAAAATAAGGAAGAGGGGAAGAGTACACAGAAGATGAGGAGAAATACTGGTAAGGTCAGATGCCAATTTTAACTACTTTAAACGAAAGGGAGGGAGAAAGCCCACTATCAGGATTAGCTGCACTTCAAAGGGAAATGCTACACTGCGATGCTCTGCTTTGAAGTACAGCCGATCCAGACAGCAATTTTCTAAAATGAGTCAAAACTGGCATCTGAAATAGATTTTTTTTTTTCTAAGTACAGCAGATTCATATGCTGGTTTAGGCTCCAAAATTTGTCTAGATCAGCAGCTGTACTTCAAAGCAGCACATCTCAGTACAGCATTAGACTTTGAAGTGCTTGTGGTCCAGATGCCAGTGCTCTTAAAGGAGCCGATGAATCAACTGCACTTTGTTTTTTGTCTGCTGAAACAGCTATGCTTTTTCTCATATACTATGATAATGTGTGTGGTCTTCTGTATGGTATCTATCAATAAAAGCATAATGCTAATACAAAAGCTCTTTATTGCTACATTTGCTAAAAAGGAACAGATCATCACCATTTTATTATACTGATCTGCAGTGATCTCAGTCAATTTCTACTGCAAACAATTCAGACAAGACTCAAGGAAGGATATTTTGCTGAACCATGTTTCTTTTTCTTTTTTTTCCATTGTATTATTGTTATTGTGAGATGAAACTGTCCTAAAAAGACAAGGATGAAATGTTTTTGTTCTGGCAGATTAGGAAAAAGCAGTGTTGGGCATGCTGAGTTTCCATGCAAGAGGCAAGCAGGTCTGTCATTAATCTGAAAGGTCAGTTTTTGCATGGAAAGAGGTTTATGAGGTGCTGAATTCCTTCATGTAAGTAACTCAGCTTTAATGCTCATGTTTCTATCAATTACTGCTACAGATCTCTATTGCAGCTAGTTCTGTTTGACAGCTATCTCTGTCTGAGGTTGTTAGCAATTTTGTGAAGTACTTTGAACATTGCTTGCCCTTTACAAAACAAATTAATTATTAACGTGAGACTATGTGTACCTATATGTATTTTATTTTGCTTGGCTATCCTAATTTTACTATTAGCTATGCATGCCTTGTTTCTCAAATCAAAACCATTTCAATTGACTCTGAACTCTGCCCTATGCCATTCATATTTTTTCTGTGTGCCTGAATTTACTTCTGTAACCTCAATTAATTCAGTAAACTTCACTATTCTACATCAAGAAGTGGATGCAGGTGAACAAGTAACCCAGAAGTTCAGGATACTTCAGTTTTGCAGGCTGTCTGAAAGCCATTCTTATGCTGGCTGTATCAGAATGTACACTTTGTATTAGACTATATCAAATGGAGGAGTTATCTAATTTTTACATTATTTTTATAAAAATATTCCTTATGATGTCTAAGAAATTAGAGGGATATTTGTCTGGAATGGATGAAAGATTCACACAATCTAATTGATGAACTGTTCAGTTTTTGTGGAGAGAGAAAAGCTGCTGATGCTAAATACAGTGGAGCTTTTTTCCTTTTTTCTTTTTTCTTTTGAAGACAGTTTTGATGAACACAGGCCAAGGTTCAGCTTTGGTTCTTCTTCAACACCCTAATTCCAGTTTTATAAAGAAACTTATTGAATATCTATAAACAGTGGCTGAGTAGCTGGTAGCAGAAAAAAAGCTAAGTCATTTTTAGAGATTTTCTTATAGTTTTTTTAAGTGCCTCATTAATGTTAATGGATTTTTATTTAATGAACTGTACTCACATTACAGATGAGGGAACTGTTTTGCAGTCTGAGAACATTCAAGAAATCTCTAAAGCTCTAAAAGACTGAAGTAATATTATTTTCATCAGTGTCAAAAATTCAAAAATCATCAGGTTGTTCTAAAACTCATGAAATTAAAAAAAAAAGTGTGAGGACTTCGGGGACAGTATTGACTGAATATGAAAACTTCAAGGGCATCTGGCCCCTTATTTACAGCATTTTTCAGTAACCACATGCTCATTTTTAACCAAATATATGAATCCTATTAAAAATATTGGCTGCGTAAGTAGACTTGAACAAAAACAATTGTGCAATTATCAAAATGCTTGTGATACAGGTGCCAGAATTAGCAATAATATAGCAGGTATTGACTACTGGTTGCCTCTGTACTCTGCTTGTGATCAATTGCTGGGGTGAGGGCCCCAGTTCTTTCTCAATTTCCTGAACTTGCTTTTGTGGACAAAAACTATATGCAAGCACTGTATCTATAATTGTAGTGAAGAATGAAGAAGATGGAGAGAAGGACTTCTGTGTCTGTGTAGAAAACAGGAATTAAGCTTCAGAAGTCCTTCGAAAGAATAAACCTCTTTTCACAGAATCACAGAATCACAGAATCACAGAATTGTAGGGGTTGGAAGGGACCTCCAGAGATCATTGAGTCCAACCCCCCTGCCAAAGCAGGTTCCCTACACCAGGTCACACAAGTAGGCATCCAGGCAGATTTTTGTTGCTATGTCTAACTCCTCTTGAACTCCACAGACCAGTGGAATCAAACACACACACGGGTTAGATTCCTCTCCCTGTGTCTGTAGTAGTGTTAAGGCTACCTCAGTTATAGACAGTTTGAGGGCTGGGAACTGCAGCTGATGCTATCTATACCTAACACAGTCAAGCAAAGGAAACGAAGCATCAGCCAAACATATGCGGTCTGTGAAAAAATCAAAGATCTTGTTGGAGACTGAAAGGGAGATAGATTGCCACTGATCACTGTGGGATCTGCTATTTTTCTTCCTGAAACAGGATTCCTTACCCCATTGCACACACTCCTTCTCAGAATCTATCCGCAAGCTGGTAGGAAGGGTTTATCAATGAGAAAGTGTTTAAGAGGTTCAGCTTGGGAGATAATCAGCTCACAGCATAGCAGTATTAATACTTGAGACCAAATCTTTTCTCTCACAAAAGACTCCTTTATTACCATGCTCACATGGTAATCAAAATATATTCAAGGAGCAATTTCAGATGTTCAAAAGCTATTTGTTTCAATAAGTGCCAAAATCTCCCTGCTTTTGATGATGCATCTCCAGAAGCAGAGCAGCATACCTTCCTAATTACGTGTGCAAAGTGCTGGTTTTCCCACACGAGATGTTTTTCAGCTAAATAAAGCAAAACAAACCCCCCAAAGCAGCAGAAATCTTGTAAAAACAAACAAAACAACAACAGTAAAATGAACCACAAGATGTGTGCACAAGTTATCCAGATGGATTTGTCTTTTACTGGTTTAGTAGATAGCAGGCTGTGCAACACAAATTAAGGTGAAGCAAGACTTGGGAAGAACAAGAAGCAGGAGAAACAAGGGGATGCCAGTACAGTCCATGTTTTGTCAGACTTGAAAAATCCCACCATAGAAGATATATTTTTCATACAGCTCTGTTCTCAGTAGAACACATGTTGGCTGTGCATCCTCCAGCAACCTCCTGTTCTTCATCTCCTGTACCAGGCACAGCTACTAAGTTGGTTGATTTGCAGTTTGTGATAATTTTGCAGGAACATACAGCATTTTCTCTTACAAAAGCAGTCTCTGCCAGGCTGGGGATAATCCAAGGTAAGAGCAAGGTCTCTGCTGTGGCATGTGGATAGACAGAGGGGGAAGATGGTTGTCCTCCCAAACACACACACGTTTTCCTCTTGAGTGACCACATGTGCAGCATATTCTACTCCATGTGATGGTGACTGGAGGAAGAGTGGGACAGAAAATAATGTGATATCATCAGAGCATGACACGAGGGTGTTTCTCCCATGATTAAAAAGCAGACATTTATGCTCACCGCAGCTCAGGTTAGCTGTAAGGAGATTATAGAATGATAGAATCGTTTGCATTGGATGGGACATTTAAGATCATCTAATTCCAGTTCCCCTGCTATAGGCTAGGACACCTCCCTCTAGACCAGGTTACTAGAAGCCCCATCCCTCCCAGCTTCTTGCCATTCTTCATTCATGAAAAATGCTTCTTCATGCTCTGCACTGCTGACCAGAATGCTTAGGCTGCAGCACACAGTCACTTCTCATGCATGTATTTTCCTCTCACATGCCTCATATCACCACAGCAATAATGCTAACCCTAATTTATACTTTTCTTCTACATCCAAATTCGCATTCCAGCTAAAATGGCAAAATGTACATATATTCTTGCTTCTAACAGGCAAAAGTGAAGAGATTTGTCTGTCAAAGGTGATTATGAGGAGTCAGCATGGGGAAACTGTGGTTAACTATCCTGATAGCATTCTGTGATAGCAAGTTTGGTGCCTAGCAGGTGGAGAAAAACAAACTGACAAGAATCTGAGAAGTTCAAAAAGGGGAAATGTCAAGTTCTGTATCTAGGAAGTAACAACTTCATGCATCAGGACGATCTGGGGGCCAGCAGACTTACACAGATGGTCCTTCCTCTGCTCAGCCTCGATGAGGTCATTTCTGGAGTGATGGGTCCAGTGCTGCACTGCCCAGTAAAAGAAAAATACGGATTTATTGGACAAAGTCCAGCCATGAGCCACAAAGATGTTCTAGAAACTGAAGAATCATTAATGAGGGAACAGTCTGGGAGAGGTAGGACTGTTCAGCCTGGAGAAGAATGTGTTCAGGAGTGTGTTATATATGTGTAAAATATATGAGAAGGGAGGATGCAGATAAGATGAAGCCAGGCTATTCTCAGTGGTACCCAAACAAGACAAGAGGCAATGGGGACAAATGAAACACAGAAGGTCCCCTCTGAACATCAGGAGACACTTCTTTACCTTGTGGGTGACTAAGCACCGTCACAGGCTGGCCAGAAAGTTTCCATCCTTGAAGATACACAAGACACAGCCCTGAGCAGCCTGCTTTAGGTGACCCAGCTCTGCATAGTGGGAGTGAACTGGACAGTCTCAGAGGGGCCATCCCACCTCATCTATTTTGTGGTCACTGTGATCTCTTAGTTTACCAGAACAAAGTGACTGGAGTATTCTGAAGTTTCTTATCCTAAACTATAAGCCCACTTAATTTAACTAAATTAATTTTTCTTTAGTTAAAATTTTCATGAAGTAGCTGTTAGATTAGTCTGATTTTATTTTTGACTCTTACTCAGAACTTTGTGATCCCATTAGCAGTCAGTTTTTATTGGGATGAAATGTTTTCAAGTGCAGGATTGAATATTTTCGGTGAAATTTTCAGCTTTTGATTTGGCAGTCAGAGTCTTTCAATGGATACACAGAAAGCACTGATAAGGAGGAAACCTAGATCCTTGAGTGACTTCATATACCCTTAAAATGAGTACCAATTACATTAATAAAGACTTTCATTAAATTAATATAAAGACTTCCTTATAGGTATGTTTTAAGGCTGTTTGCCATAAATCATAATTTTTCAAGAAAAAAAAAACAAACAAAAAACAAACAAAAAACCCCACAACACATCAGCATGCAAATTTCTCATTTGCATAGCGTTAAAATTTCCAGAGTTGATAATCTGTATGCTATCTGAATGATTTTAAGACTGTGAATGACTTCTCATTTGGATTTTATATTCCTTTCCAAATTAATTCTGAGTCTAGTATTAAATCCTATTCCATATTAAATTAAAAATAAAATATAGTTTGCCCAACACAGGAACATTAAAAGGCCATTCATATGTACTCCTTGGTGTCAGCTGTCATGCGCTCTTGCAGAAGGAATAGGAATACAGTTCCAGATGGCTATTCACTACTTCTCAGGAGAACAGAGGTCAAGGGCTGAGAGTTCACATAGCATACAGTATTTTCTAGCCTGTTCAAAGTGGAAGTTGTATTTTAAAGTAATTTCAGGACATCATTTTTAACACTGCAGTATAGCGATATATAAAATAGGCTGTAAGTATTCTGGACTCATTTCTCAGCCACTAAAATGTTATTTGCTTCCATTACCTTAAATTCAAATAAGCCAGTGGCACTGTCTATAAAGTATCTCTCTGTTGTGAGAACAAGACATGAAATGGCATAGGTACTGAAGAAAATAAAGAATGAATACACCGAGGAGAAGAAACAACATATAAGGTTGAAGAAACAAAGTGTGAAGGTTATGCAGACCTTTAAACAATATTTTCATGGTCTAAGCAATAATATACTTGTGTGCAAGATTCCAAGCGATGCCTGATTCTAGCTATTTCTTCTTTCAACATTTTCTCCTCATATCTATATCACCACCATCAAACTCCATTCTTTTTCTAAAAGCTCTGAAATTTTTAGCAACTTCAGACTTCTCCAACATCTCATGGCAACAGTGTGCACAAAGGCAAAAAGTCATTCACTTTTACAGTCAGTGATCATTGTGTGCATGCTGTTCTCCTACCATGGTTCTTTCTCAGAAATGCAGTGCAAGCAGCATGAGCAGTTCCCCTTTGCTCCAGCCAGGCAATGACCACCAATGTACTTTCTGACCTACCACCATTCTGCCACCCCATCCCTACAAACACAGCCCAGCTTTGCCTTTTTTCTATGCTATTACCCCACTACACTGGGAAATCAGCTCCTACATCACTTCCCTCCAATCTTGTATGAGCACTGTGTGTGTTTTCAACATTTGAGTTGCCTGCAGTTTCTGTGGAGCTGTAAATTCTCCTCATTTTCAGTGTGAACACAAAGGTAACTGCAAGGATGGGGTGATTAAAGTCTGTAATGTATGCCTGTTTACATTGTAGTTACAGCTTAATCTAATGAATTCAATTTTATTAAAGGTTTTCCCAATATAATGTTTTAAAACAGAAGAGATTAAAGTAAGTTTATATTCAAATATTGCTCATTTCAGTTCTCGTAAAAATTCTGAGAACAGACTATGAATTGAGAATAGAAAAATTAAAAGACACTTAAAGGACTATCAGTTAAATGCTATTAATTTAAAAGTGGAATAACTTTTTTTTTTTTTTTTTAAGATATAAAACCTTGAGGGAAACCTGTTTACAAGTTGTGCCAATTTTTAAATTGTTTTGACAGAAATTCAGTTACAATTCTGTTTCCTTTGCGTCATAACTCAATTGATATGTGGGAAATAATGTATTTTTCATACAAAAAAACATGGTCAATTTTTTTGATAGCTCTTGTCATACGTAAAGTATTGTATAAACATTTCCTTTTAGTCTTTACATCAGACTGTGAATAACAAAGATACAGTATCACTAAAAGAAAAATCAGAATGGGAAGATGGCATCACTTGCCAAAGGAGACACGGCGATTACTCGTAAGACATTATTAAAACTGAGAATTTTCAGACACCTGTCTCATAAGCAGTTCACAATAAATTTGCTGTTGTTTCTACAATGTAAAATAAGCATTGTTAATTGTTATTCTTGTGGAGAAAACTATGTTGTTTGTTTACTGTGATTTGATAGACCACTTGTAAGTGGCAGTGAGAAACTGAAAGAAACATGAGAACAAACTTATTGCATAATTCATTATGTGTCTTCTAATACCTCTGTCTCCACCACCCATCAGCTCTTATTGATAATTGCTAAATGGGAAACCGCTGCCATACTTTGTGGTGAGACCTGCTCCAGCATCACTGACATCGTGGCTGGTGTTGTTCTGGCACTGGGCTGGTTTGCCCTGCAGCCTTGGTCTTGGCAAACAAAATAGACTGTATGCCAAGCTGTGTATTTAACAATAAAGTTCTATGTTCAGAATGGAGGTTGGTTTTCTGAAAAGCAGTGACTTCAGAAAGGTTCACGGTTTTGAGCAGAAATTTGATTCATTCTGAATTCCTATTACCATGAGTTGGCAGAGTGGGACATTGGCTGTATTGCTATGGCTGGGAGTAGGAATATAGCATGCTTTATAGCCTTGTTATAACCAATTTAAGAAAATGTATCCGGAGACTGTAGTCAAAAATGATGTGCAAAAATTGGGAATGATAAAGAAAATGGCCACAGAGATCAAGAATGAAAATAATGCCGTCCTTTGACAAACCTTTGTGTGCAGTCAGTCTCTAAATATTTTTTATCCCTTGCACCAGAGCAGTGCTCAAGAGTCTCAGTTTACAAATAAATAAACAATATGTTGTGGTGATAGCCCTGAAAACATAAATCAATTTTAAACTGATCTAGTGATGCTTCCCAGACCTTAAAGGCATCATGGGATGATTGCTGAGGAACATGAAGTGTTCTACACATATTAATGAACTGCTAATTCAAACCTAAAAATGACAGCTTGTGGCATATTTGATACTGAAGCAGCCCAGGCAGTATGAAATAAGTGCAATATCAGATACACTATATAAATTATGCTGCACACAACAGTATACATTTTTGTATTTCATCAAATGAAATAATCCTTAAATATTTACTGCCATAAAATTTCCTCTGCAGCATCACAAAATGTAAGGAGCTTGACTCAGATCATGCTTCTAAGGCAGATAAATCTGGGCTGCAGTGAGTGAACGAATTTTCCATCAAAGCTGCCCTAACTTTAGCAACATCATAAAGAGTGACAAGCTGCAGAATGAGCCTGTCAGAGGACGGCTGTATTTATTAAAACATGTAATTTATCCCTGAATTTAGATGCGCACAAAACTGGTGTAGTTTGAATGCAGTGGGACAGAAGTGCCTGTAAGAGAAAAACCGTGATGAGGGTGGCTAATTAAAGTTCTAAGAGAACAGATTTTGACTTACACTATCCCGTAATTTGCTTTTCCTTTAATGACTCCCCTCTGTCTCCTATACATGTAAATTACACTTTCTGAACATCCACTGAATGTCAATTTTTCTGTTTTTTTTTTTTTTTGTTACTTCCATTCTCTTTCATCCATTTTCTTATCCTCAAAGCCATTGGAAAATTTGTTGATCTTCATTTTTCTGTTACATAATACTGTTTGACCCAATTCATATTGATAAAAAATCTGATATTAAATCAGGTAGTAGCAGTTTCTATTTGTATTTTGTACTTAAAACATGTTAAAATATGTATTATAAATTTAAAATTCTTGATTTTAATTTTGAAAAGAAAATTAATCAGGGCCTAAATAAAACAAATGAGACAGCTTAACTCTCCTGAGCGCTTTTTTTATATTTTTATCACTGTTTCCTCATCCAAATTTGAAAAGAAAACAATTCATAATCTTATTTTTTAACTGTATAGTGAAGTTTGACAAATGGGACATCTCTCTACAACTGTGCATGCACCTGCGGTAAGCTGCCTAGTAAATATCCCGTAGTTGTTACTGTGTGTTTGCTTATGAGTTTACACAAACTTTATTTTTCCTTATTATGTGAAGAGAAGGAGTGAGAATTCAAGATAAAATGTTATCTGCAAATAGGGTTAATCACTTTCTTCTTGAAAATGAAGTACCCTTTGAATTTCTTCTTAGAATATTCTTGTTTTGAAAGATTCTGTAACTTTCCAAGTATCTCATACATTTGATGTGAACAATTTTAGATAAACACTTCTAGCTAAATACATGCTGAAAAAATATAAAATGAAGGGATTTTATTATTGCTAGAGAAGGACTGAGGGTGGCGTATTTTGTACCTTATCTATCCTTCACCTAATGGCCTGTGAGTCTGCCCTCATCCTGACCTGTCAGAGGTTGGCTGGGATAATGATTCAAGGAACTTATTAAGATGGTTTAAAAGCTAAGGCTTTTTCACTTTTTAATGTATTTTTTTTCTTTATCACTTCTGCTCTTTGGAAAAAAATTATTGCCTTAGATTCAAATGGCCTTTCAAATTATCTTTGAACAAAAGAGTATGCATCTGATAGTCTTAAAGTTACTGTGCAAATGAATACCCAAATCTTTGTATCTACTACAAACTGGGAGTGCTCCATCATGTCTTAGGTAAAGCTGGGTACATTGTATTGGCTTCCTGCAATGGAAAAAAAACAAACAGCAGTGCTTTTGCATCTGATCTGCAGAAAGGTCCATGAAAAGGACTGAAAAACAGAACTAAGTGCAGTAGAAATAGAAATAGAAATTGAAAAATTGTCTCTGGCTGGAAGGAGAAGGAGGTTGTAGAAAACCAGTAGAAGAACAAGTCATTCAAGAGGAGTTTGACCTTTTTTTTATGTGGATTAAGCTACAAGTATTTTCAAAGGCAAAGCAGATAAACCAGGATCTTTTTGTATCCTTAGCCATAAATGCTAAACTGAGAAGGTTAGAACAGCCTGAACAACACTGTTTTCTGGAAGTCTGTTTTTGGGTGACTTAGCACCTTCATTTTTCTGAGTAAGTATGCAAGCAAATCTAATGTATTATGGCAGTCTATGGTGCATTTGTATCTACCTCTAACTTCATTTCCCTATTCACTACACATTTACCGTATGCCTTCCAGAGAGTCGAAGTAGAAACCAGACAACTCTGAGGTTTGACAGTAATAATAGGAAAGGACAAATCTGTATTGCAGTGAAAGAGCGATAAAGAACAGTGAGGTGATAAGAACAAGATTGGAAGGCAAAGTGTCTCTGGAGAGGAAACTCGATGGAAGAACCTAGCCAGTACAAAGGCATCCTGTGGGCGAGCCTGAAGCAGTGCTTGGGCTCTCTTGAAGCTCTTGAGGTTTTCAGTTTTGGGGTGATGTTGCAGCTGCCCTTACTGACAGTAACCTGCTAACCACATGACAAGGAGTGCTCAGCAAAGGCTCTCATGGAGGCATTTTCAGTGTCAATGCTGAAAGAGTTCATGTGTTTAATTAATGTGAACTACTTCCAGAGCTGACAGCGTATGTATCCTTAAATACTTATTTTCTATGCCTTTCATAAGTGCACTGTGAAAAGTTTGCCATACTTTTTTTTTCCTGATTAGGGATGGCATTTGTAACTTACTTTTTAAAGCTACCATCTTCTCACGGGAAATTCCGAGAACATTTTGCGTAGATATAATTCTGTTTCTAGTGCATATATGTTTTTTTATCGCTTTTCCCTATTGATTACTAGATATATTTGCACTGAAATACACACATAGGAACCTAGCTGTGACTGCTGCTTTTTCCTGACTTGAAATCAAAATCCCTGTGGAAAAAAATGTACTCCTAAGCAATAGAAATTTTCATATGAGTATTTTTTTAAATAAAAACATCCAGAGAAAGAAAAACCTGAAAATATTGCTTTTGGAATAGACTTTTCACTAATGGCTTCCATAAGTTCTTAATACAATAAACATGCTTTTAAAGCTCTCTCCTAATTTGGTTGCAACCGATGCAGTTTCATCAGTACTGTTGTGGTCTGTTCTGGAAGTCTTGCTCTACTTGCCAAGATGCTCATGAAATTAAATTTTTCTACTACATTTAAAGCTGATCAAAAGAATTATTTCAAAAAACTGTCCATGCTGTGTGCATAAATGGAGCTATGTTTCATGAGTATTTCCCATGATATATCTTTAGTACTCTTCTGTAACCCATAAAAGAATGCCATTAAATTGATGTACAATCATTTTCTTGTTTGAGTGTCCTAGATTTTTAGTTGTTTTGCACTTGTTTCTTTAATAATCACTAGGAAACTCCTAACTATCCAAGGATTATCAGATCTTTTTGCCTTGTCCTTCTCACCAGGTTTTTTTGTTTGTTGTTTTTCTTACCCTAAACTGCAACATTCTTTTTCATGGTCCTGTATACAAAAGGAGGGGAAAAAATCACCATCCTGAAGGCAACTAAGGCTCTAAAAAGAGGGTTAGACAATTTATTATTTCATTTGCCTTTCATTTGCCTCTCATTTTACACATGCAGAGATGAATTTAAGAAGCTGTTCCTCCTCCTCTACACAAGCTTTTGTATGATTTCTCTGTCAGTCCATCCTCAGGGCTGTCTCCCAGGCACAATTAGAGGACAAAGTGCAAATGTTGCCTTCTGACAGTGTGCGTGATGGGGGAATTAGCACTGGGCCGGTGCAAGATCTCCGGTGAACTTCTATTGATTAGAAATGAAAGCTGAATCACTGTAACACTCAGTAAATATCACTGACACTGAGACTACTGAGTTCTAATCTCAGCAGATACCTCAGGTGTGTTGGAAAAAAGCAAGAGGAGTGATAATTACAGTTAAGCCCACTTTGAGTTTATTTCTAGAAATATGAAGTAAGAGCTATTGGAAATCATCTAGCTGCTAATGTCAGGTGACATCTTAAACTGATAATCAGAGTGATATTGATAGGGAATATCAGTATTTTTCTCTAAGCTATTTACACAAAGATTCAGCCCACCCACCAATATGTAGCTAATGAAATTAATCTATGTCAGCCTCTTGAACTGCTAAAAATGGCCATTGCACATCCACTTTTCCCCCTAAATTCTATGATGGCCCATGGACTCTTCTGTGTGTGCCTCAGCTGTTAACAGCAACTGAGGCTGAAACTGTCACCTTGCAAAGAGCCTCCTGTCAACCAGAAAATGGAAAAGTATCTAAGTTTTCTTCTAATCAGTATTCTGGTGCAACTGCTCTAAAGCCGTCTTAAGACAATTAAATGAAATTTTCTACTCCAGGACAATATTCTGGCATACCTAACACTTGAGAACGCTTCTGGAACTCTTCTTTCCAACGAATTCTAACAGGAACATTGATTATTTTAGTTCTGCTTACTATCAAGTTATCCAGACCGCTTTAACATGATTATTCATTCTACCTGAATCAAAGTGTACTTACGTTTTTCAATTGGATATAGTGATAAGGAAATCTTAATTTGATGATTCTCTCTAAGAATACAATATGTTATCTTTGTCCATTCAGGTGAGTAATAATAGGCATTTCTGTATTTCATTCTTTAGATTATGGCCAATTGTCACTATCTATAGATAATATGAACTCATTTTATTCAGAACAGAATTTCCACATTTTATGTTTGGTAGCTTAGTAAACTCATTAGCAATTTCACCAATTCATCCAAGATTTTACGAGCTGCAAGTAGAATATGTAGTTCTCAATGTTAGGCAAATATGAGATAACCTTGATGTGCATCTTGTGCTCTACTGCCTCTAAAAACATAAAACCTACAGTACTGAAATTTTTCAAAGGTTCTTACAAAATTTATTTTCTATCGCACACAGACATCCACAACAGTTGCACAAGGAAGATGTCCAGAAGAGATCTTTTCAGTAAAAGTTTTGTTCATAGCTTGCAAGTCTATTCTACACAAGACACAGGGCTCATTTTGCCAGAATTTAATCTCCTAAAGTGATTTTTAATCACTGTAAGCACTAATCTAAATTCAGAAGTTGAGATATACAAAGATAGTTTTCTCTATTCATGAAAGAAATGCATAATCCTTTGATGGTTGGTATCAGATGGGAAAGAACAAGCATATGATTTCTGCCACTAAATGTAATTTGGAGAATTTTTTGTCCAATGATATCATCTAGTTTTGTAGTCGTAGATCTCTCATTCTCATACATTACGATTATGAGCACATAATAAAATATTCATTCTCTGATTGTATAACAATATGCAAGATTCAAAATGAAATTGGAAGTACACACTACTGACGTTGATTTCTGGTACCATCTGAGTGCTAATATAGAGAAGTATAAGTCCACTAAACATAATAAACAGCAAAATTATGAAAGCAATTTAGATTGTGTTTGTTAATCAATACAGCATAGATCCGATAGAATCAGAATTATTCACTTTTCATCTTGTAGGCAAAAAATGATATAATTTCTGAATTATGAGGGAAAAGCAAAAACAAAAACAAAGTAGCGATATAAACTGCCAGATCAAACTTAAAATTCTTATACAGTTTAGCATCCTGTCACATCACTTTATCTAGTTTGGGTGCTGAATTATTAAGAAGTGATTTCATTAAGATAGCTTTAAACTTGGGACTTTTCAAATTGCTTTTTCATTTGCATTTTAACTACATTGTGAAGTGGTTAGGGAGAGATCTGTTGTTAAAGGTGGGCCAACTGCTGGAATTAAATTATTAGGTTAAAACTACAAATCTGTGTACAAGACCAGTTCCCCAAGAGATCAGAAATAGCTGCCAGTCAATAAAATTTTCCTTAGGATTAAAGAGCAGCTGAGGCTGGAATGGATCTCTGAAGGTTTTCTGGTGCAACCTTCTTGCTCTTGCAGGGCCACCTACAGCAAGCCACCCAGGTATTTCTTTCTATTTAGTTTTAATACCAAGAGTTTTTATGAGGTATCTCATATTTGAAAGAGAAAGGGTTTTACTCTAATCTGGAATTAAGAAGTTATTTCTGTCAGCATAAATGATCATAAACAAGTCTCATAAACTTTCAGCTGTTTAATTGTGTAGGTGGGCCTTCAAGACTCACTCTGCACTGACACGTTGTATTGTATCATTGTCACTATGACTTATATCCCATCAGTAAGCCAGTTTATTGGTTCTGCTAATTACTAAGTATAAACATAGAATTCAGAAAGGCGCCTCCTACAGTGTTATGATTGAAATTCTGGAAACTTTATCCTTGACTTAAGAAGAGCATAGTTATTATCTGGTGACTTTCAACTTGCTGTGAAGACTTTTCTACTTTAAGAAGAAATAGAATTATATGAAGCGATGAAGAACTGGCATATAGAACATCAAACATGTCACTATCCATTATAAAAAAATAACAGTAAAGTAAAGGCAAAATATAAGACACGACGTTCTATGCCTCTTAATTGCCGAATCGTTAATACTTTCAAGGACATGGGTAGTCTTAGTAAGATTAAAAGCTACTTGACAACATTTCTTGAAAGATATGAGGTATTCTCATATCTTTGAGGTAGTTAAGTGCACTCTGTTTCACAGAATAAATCTGGTGAATAAGGCTATGCCTATCATTGTCTTTTCATACTATGTGCAAGATGCTATGTTTTGTCTCTGGCATTTCCGATATTCCAAAAGGTAATATATCTTTAGATTAGATGATGTTGTTCTGAGATAAAAAGAAAATATTAGTTTAGGAAGCCCTCTCAAACAAAACATCTATCTAGCTATAATATTTCCTTTCAACTTCGTTTAATGCAACATGGAGACTTATTTGAACCACTACTGAATTTATTGCTCGGTATTTGTGTATTTTGTATGCTTTCTGTTTGTTTGTTTGTTTTTACTTCGTCTTAGTATTATAGTGAAGTTAATCTGTACAAACATCTAACTGATGTTAATCAGGATAGCATTCAGATACTTAGTTTGAAATTAGTTCTTCATATGTTATTTGACTAAATGTACAGGCCTCCTATCTTGTCAGTTTACATGAACTGAGCAGTAGTCAGTCAAATTTATCCAAGCACACATTTTCCTCCTAGAATGCAATTTTTTTTCTAGTAATAACAGAAGTACTTTGAGTGTTCAACATATACACTGTTTTGTCTAGAGAAATAGTCAAGTTGTGCACTGCTTGAGAAAGGCTCCAAAAGCAGATTGTTTTGCCTGAAAATTTGAGGGTGCTAAAAAGATTCAGGGATTCAGGATTCCATTTTTGTGAAAGAAAAAGAGAAGAGAGGATAAGAGAGGAAGTTTCAGTCTGACATTAACAGAACAGTATTCACCAATTTGAGATGGAAAAGTTTTCAGGCTGGAGCTTTGCTGTAAAACCAGTGTTCCACTGACCTCAGTCCTTGGGTATGATGCCACGATATCGCCGAGATCTGTAAATAAATGTTTTATGTGGAACCCTCCAAGATCTTTTCCCTCATGAAAGTAAATCCATTGAAAACAAAAGCCACATACCAGCAGAAGATACAAAACTTTTGCTTTTCATGAGCCTCACCTCTTTTATCTGTTCACTTATGGGAGTACACCTCCTTTACCCATTCACTTATGTGAGTAATATCAGTGCATTTCAGAAATTGTTAACAGCAGACTCTAGGTTGTCCTCAAGACATTGTTAGTAAAGAGTACAAACTCTCAGTACTTTGCAGGTAGTCTCATTGACTTGTAAAACTCAGGATGTATTAAGCACCTCTTTGCCTTGCTTGGGCTTCCTCTGAATTGCGTCTCATAGTTGATGAAGGAAACATATGCTTGTTACAGCTTGTCCAGAGAAGGAGAAATCACTTGTTGGGGAATGCACACTGCTACTAACTCAGAATTTGATATTCACTATAATAAGCTGCCCCTAAGAGTAAATCTAAGTGAGGTGGAATTAAGTACTTGATTTTACTCATAATGTGTCTGCCATAAACTTTAAGTCTATTTGTTTAAAGGGCAGCTTATTGCAAAAGTACGCCTATGGCTTGTAGCACATGCTTCAAATTAAATATAAGATCAACGTCAAATAAAATGAGAAAGGATTTTGAATTTCCATATCATTAATATCTAGGAAAAGAGACAACTGTGGTATATGCAGTTTAACTTCTGTGGTAAAGAGCTTTTCTGTGAATAATCTTGAGACATCTTGCTGCCTGAAAAAAATATCTGACTTTAGGGCTCTATATTTATACATGCAGTAGTTTAGAAATAAACATTTTAACTCTCAAGTGTCTTCAGAACAAAAGATCAAGAGGATAGGCTCTATGTAGAGGGTTTCAGAAGACAGAAGATATTTCATCTGCTTTTCCCACTTCAGAAGTGGGTCTTCTGAAACATCAGGTTATGACTGAGAAATGTGCAGAGTTTTGCAGAAAGCTCTATTACAGCTTTTACTTTTTTTCAAGTAGTTCCTGGCAGTAATTTCAATAGGTGAGCGGGCGTTAAAAAATCCTGAGTACCTGCAAGTTGAGTCATAGCCTTTACCTCCTCTGCCTCTAACTTTATCCCCCTTAGGGAACATATATATGCACCACCCCATATCAGAACAGATTCACCATTTCTACTAATAGCTAAGCAAGAGTTGACACTTTTGTCTCCTTCTAAACCACTCTCCACTCAAAAAAAAAAAAAAAGTATATGGACTGGAAGCATATCTCACACTGATGATCTACAGCTATTGCACTATTTAAATCACTCGTCTTGGCTTCTACGAGGTGGCTTCTGCCTCAGTAACTGTCAGTCTACATCCCATGGATTTGTGAACAACTACAATCACAGACTCTTGTAAATAACAACTTATGTACTTAAACTGGAGGTAAAATGCACCTTTAAAACTTTTGCTGATTTTAAAAAATCCCATAAATTTCTTTAGAGGCTGAAAGATGTGTTTTTTCTTTGCTAGTATTTAATGTCAGTAAGAACAAATTACATATAATGCCTTACCAAGTAATCCAATCTGTAAAAACATTATAAATTCCACTGGCAAAATTTCATATTCACAGAACAGATTTCAGACCATATGTCTGTTGGTGATGCAACTGAGAATTCATCCCTAGCTCTCAGATAAGATAAGTTTAAAATTACTGTGTTAAATGGCTTCATACGTTAGGCTTATCCATAACAACATTGTCATGCTATCATTTCAGATTTGTCATAAGTCAAATCCATGTACTGACCATGCATTCACAGCAAGGCTGTGTTCAAAGCAAACTGTAAAATTTGTAAGCTGGAATCCTCCGTGTCTGTAAATTTTCTGCATGGAAAGATGTGAGAGAAAAGAGAGAGAGAGAAAAAAAAAAAAAAACAACAATTTTATCAAAGCTCTTGGTGCTTCTAAATAAGGATTGCACAGAGAAGTGGACAGAGGGATGTTTCTGTCCTTAAGAAACACTTGAACTCAGTGAAGACCCATAGTATATTTATCTCTGTTTCATTGTTTCACTGGGGAAAATAATTTCAGTACTTAAGTAACGTAATAATAGGTTATATTAGCAAATAGTGAATTACTAAGCCAGTCTACTGTTAATAAGCAGAACAAAGTCTTTTTATGGGCAGAAAGTCTACACTGGGTCACTACTTTAGTGTCTTTAAGGAAAGAAATGCTCTTGAGAAACCTTTGAAATAATGAAATGTGTATTTTGCAGTGGGGAGTTGTTCAGATTTCACTGAAAGCTAGTGCTAAATGCTTTAATGTTGCTTTATTGGTGAAGAGGATGTGCATCTTTCCCATAGTTTCTATATTCTTTGTGTTTCATGGAAGATGAAGTATGGTAGTAAAGTCTTCCGCTCCTAAGTAGTCTCATCTGTTTAGATTTTCAGAGCTCCCACATTTGTCCAGTTATTACTTCCAATCTCTGCTTTTAAAAGAAGAAATTTTCCTTGAGACTTGGGAGATGATCCTATGCTTTGAACCAAGTTTTCTGCACCTGTCTGCAGAGACTGTGCATGATTAGGGCTTGCTCTATGCAAATGTTGGCCAGTCTAGATGAGGCTTTAAACCTTAATTTTCCTGGCAGCTGGAAGAAATCTTATTCTGCTGGCTAGCAGCCTGATTTTGTTCCTTTTAAAGCTGCTAGTGATGTTGCTGTCAGTTTCATTTAATGCAGATCATATACTAGAATTTAAATCGTTACCCATCATCTTGTGGCACTTAATTCTTTATATTCTTTTATGCAGTACATTGTAAAATGTTTAATGTGAAAACAAATTCCTCTGTTGGTCCAATGAAAAAGTGAAGGGATTCATCTTTCTGGTTCTCAGTGTCTGTCTATAATCTTATTTGTCTAACATTTGCTTGAGTTTTTTAATAATAAACATATGTATTCAGAATATAAGAAAAACTAGCTATCTTCAGCTTGCTATCAAAGGTAAAAGATTACTTATATGTTTTTCCTGTTAATTATTAGCAATTCAGAGTCACTTTACTAGCATGCATTTTAACTTAAATAGTACAGTTATTACTGGGTAAGTGTGCTCAAAATAACCACATTTTAAAACTAGTAATTTCTTTGCACTTAATAACTGCTTTGCTTGATTGCTGAAAAGGAGCTAAAAGTAAAATGTTCTAAGCTCTATTTATAGATATATATTCATAAATTTTTTATTTATTCTCTAAATATTTTTCCCAGTAGTTTTTGAAATATGGCATTTCGTCTTGGTGTTCAGCTTGGCATGCTGTTCTGGTGCTGATCAAGAGGAAAAGACATCTGGTACCTCAGAGTAAGGCAGTTCCATGCAAGTAGCTGCAGTACACAGTAAAGTGTAAAAACATTTGTTACATCTATTGGTGAGCTGATTATGACTAGATTTTTGGCCTATCTAGAATGTATGCACAGGTCTATTGGTTATTTCATTTTAGAGTTATCATGACATCTCCACGCAGAACATGCTGGAGGTGGTAGAATATAATTTCTGTGTTTTGTATAAAAATAGATTGATTGCTCCGATTTTTTTTTTTCTTTTTAGCTGAGAATTTCTTTGAGAACAAAACACTGGTAAAATGTGGTTCTACTGACTTGTAAAATGACTTTACTGACTCTTGATGGGCTGCCCATCAAGAAACCATGTTAATTCCCTATTCTGGGAATATTTATTTTAAGAAAGAAGGGCTGAGACATCAACAACTTCATGTCTTCTGCATAAACTAAAAACCTCCTTGTGACACCTTGTGACAAGGAGATGTACAATGTATCTAGATTTAGTTCTGCAGAAAAGATCCAGTGTTAACTTCCTGCAGTGACACTCCTCCGCTGTCCAATTTGGACAAGGGATGCCCTTCTTTCAGGGTTCCTTCTCCATTGCTTTTCCAAGAGATTTTACACTCAATACTCACATTTTTAGTTGCATTACACAGTAATAGTCTCTTTCTCATAAGGAATGGAGACTTTTGTCACATGAGGACAAAAGAAAAACATGCACCCTCTCTAACCACGTCTTCAAAGCTATTTATGTCACTGAAGATACTTGGATTCAACAGAGGTTCAGGAGCTTGAAGATCTGCAGATCACGTAATACCTGGATGTGCTTGAACTACAAATTTCTATGTGTATTCCAGCATTTGTAGAGACATAACTGAATATAAGTAAAAACTTCTGTGGCTTTAAAGGCAAATGGTATGAGAGTTTCCTGGCTCCACCTTATTTAAAGAAAGACATTGCTGTGTGTTTCAACACATCTCCAGGACATATAGTGGGTTAATTTCTGATGTCAGGACTCCGGTAGCTCTTCATTTGTTTGAGTTTAATAGACACAAGAATTTAAGCAGGATATTTCAATCTTTTCTCAAATTTAAATTAAACACATTTAGTAAAAATATACATTTATATATCATGATTCATTTCCAAATCATTGAGGTCAAACAGTAAGAGAATTTTTGCAGGTAAACTGGGTGGCAAGTCAATATGTAGACGAATTTAGCAATCAAGAACAACTGGAAAGTCTACTAAAAACAAACACTGTCTAACAATAGTTTCAGCGCTTGAATAAACATGTTTTGTCCTGCAGGTGCTCATCCAAAGGTTGGCAGACATACAGTTCAGTACCAGAGGAAGTCTGGGAAGGAAAAAAATATCAAGATCTCCACCCACCCACCAAACACTGAATGGTTTTTACTACGTAACTAGCTCAGACTAAAAGCTGTTTGATGCAGAGAACATTCTCAGGGCTTGGGATAAGAACAATGGGTCCCCCTTGCCATTTTGGAGCAGTTTGTTTTCTCTAAGTAAAAGATATTTGCTTTTAGCAATCTTTCATTGAAAGCATTACATAGCTAGCAGAGATCCCGAAGTCTTACTTTCCTACATTTATATCTGCAATATTTACCTAGGCTATTTTTTCATGTTGTATGACATTACTCATGTTCAAGATAGATGCAGACATTGTAGATTTGCATTCTCTGACATGGTTAAGAAGCGGTCGGTTCCAGAGTGGAGCAGGTGGGATGCAAATATCCATTTCCTGCTGTGCCTACAGTCCTGAAACAAACATTGCTTCATTCAGCAGCATAGCTTACTCCTGGAAACATCCATTGCAGTGGCCTTCAAAAGCATTCCTTGCAGTCATTGGCTACAGCTGGCTGCTTTTTGTAAAAGCAGAGCAAGCAGCTGGGAAAGTACCAGAAACAGTTTCACAAAGCCCAATTTCTGATCCGTAAATTAAATGCACTTAATATGAGCTAGTCCCCTCAGGTATAAATTGCAAATTATTTTCAGAATCTCTGGTCCATTTTCAGCCATCCCCAGAAAATGAAAAGCTTTTTGTCTACACAGAGGCAACCTTCAGCTGTGAAAGTGTCCTGAATACAAATTTCATCAGAAATATAACATCAAGGATCTTCATTCATCTTAGAAGATATGACTTATGAAGCTTAATTTGAACTCCCTGTAAACCAAGAAAAAAAAAAAAAAGGAAAAAAGGTTAAATTGTTGTATGATTAGTGCAACAATAGAAAACCTGAGCTGCTCTTGTTAACGTTTTTATAGCAGGGAAACAACTTATTCTGTGGAAATAATAACCTATAACAAATAGATGAACCGTTTCTTCACTTGAAATCTTTCATGAACTGCTTCCAAATAAACTTGCTGTGCTTTTACATTAAAATCCATATTCTAACATGTGCTAAATCTTTTTTTATTCTGCAGCAATACTGAAAGCTCAACATTCAAGATGAAACTGGTAATCCTGGTAAATCCACATTAACCAAGATCACATTAACTAAGATTAGCAATAGACAATGTGCAGTTATTGTGTCTGCAGAGTACTACCTTTGTATTCTTTTCCACATTTCAAAGACCTTTCACTCATTTCTATTTACTTAAATAGTGAATTTAGATAGGATTACAATCATAAGACAATGAGAAGTAGTTAGAGATATAAAATAAGTCTTAAATAAGTGAATCACAGAATTGTAGGGGTTGGAAGGGTCCTCCAGAGATCATCGAATCCAACCCCCCTGCCAAAGCAGGTTCCCTACAGTAGGTTGCACAGGTAGGCATCCAGGCAGGTCTTGAACATCTCCAGAGAAGGAGACTCCACCACCTCCCTGGGCAGCCTGTTCCAGTGCTCCGTCACCTCACTGTAAAGAAGTTCTTGCGCACGTTTGTGCGGAACTTCCTATGCTGCAGTTTCCAGCCGTTTCCCCTTGTCCTGTCTCCACTCACCACTGAAAAGAGTCCGGCCTCGCCATTCTGCCCCCCACACCTTAGATATTTATAGACCTGGATCAGGTCCCCTCTCAGTCTCCTTTTCTCAAGGCTGAACAGACCCAGTTCACTCAGCCTTTCCTCATAGGAGAGATGCTCCAGGCCCTTCACCATCTTTGTGGCCCTCCGCTGGACTCTTTCCAAGAGATCCCTGTCTTTTTTGTACAGGGGAGCCCAGAACTGGTCGCAGTACTCCAGATGAGGTCTTACCAGGGCAGAGTAGAGGGGGAGGATCACCTCCTTTGACCTGCTGGCCACGCTCTTTTTAATGCACCCCAGTAAGCCATTGGCCTTTTTGGCCACAAGGGCACACTGCTGGCTCATGGCCAACCTGTCATCCACCAGGACACCCAGGTCCCTTTCCGCAGAGCTCCCCTCCAGCAGCTCATCCCCCAACCTGTACTGGTGCATGCAATTATTCCTCCCCAGATGCAAGACTCTACACTTGCTTTTGTTAAACCTCATCTGTTTTTTTTCTGCCCAGCTCTCCAGCCTATCCAGGTCTTGCTGAATGGCAACACAGCCTTCAGGCGTGTCAGCCAATCCTCCCAACTTCGTATCATCGGCAAACTTGCTGAGGGTGGCCATTATCCCCTCATCAAGGTCATTGATGAAGATGTTGAACAAGACCGGACCCAGCACAGACCCCTGAGGAACACCGCTAGTTACAGGCCTCCAACCGGACTCTGCACCACCAACAACGACCCTCTGTGCTCTGCCAGTCAGCCAGTTCTCAACCCAGTGAAATAGAAGTGAAATAGACAACACTATTCTAAAATGAGTTTTAAATTCTGGTATTGAACTCTGTAAGAGCCAGGATAATTTGGGTGGAACAAAAATACTGGCAGATCACTTTCTTTGGGTATTAAGAATTGCAAATTACAATTTGTACATTATATTCTTCCAGAATAATTGAAAAATCAGAATTGTTGTCATACGTGTTTTTATAATTTTCTTCCATGATGAATTTTGTGCTTTTTGCGGTACTAAGAAAGAAAATTTATTCAGCATTCAAAAAAAAACCCCAATGTTACTCTTGTTCAAAAACATCTGTTTTTCATATTTGTGAACAATATCCGTGTGCATTTCTATACATTCTGGCTTGCAGAATAAAATAGAGTTGACATTGTGAAATAACATTAAGCTTCGGGAAGTACAAGAGTTTCTTGGAGAAAAATTAATTCTTATCAAAACAGGTATTTCTGTTTTATAATTTCTCAACATGTAGTATTTTATTATAATGTCTATGACTTTAGAACTCATTTAAGCCTCAGTAACAGTTGATGAAAATTTTTACTGTCACTAATCTTTTTATTCAAGTGAAAATTACAAATTAGCTAACATTTTGAAGATTCTGTAACACACTCCTGACTAAAATGAGATGGTGGTGAGTCAGAGAATTCAAATCTATGTTTCTATGCATTTTAAAATCATTCAATTTACCAATTACTCAAGCATCTTTCTCTCACATCTCATGTATAAGAAGTTTTACAACTGAAACAGTGCTTTCTGCTTGGCTTTCAGACACAGTCTCTGCAAATACTTTGTAACGAAACATAAAAGAAATCACTTTAAAAAAAGTTGGTTGAAGAATATCCACGATGGCTTAACTACACAAGGGACTACTTAGTTTGCAGTGGGGTGTTTTTAAATCTGGAATTAGAATTTGTTTATGTAGAGGGGGGCTGTCTGACAACAAAAAGTCTTGTACAGAAAAATATTGTCAAGACAGATGAAACACTCAAGCATGCTTGTGTTTTGAATGCTGTAAGTTTCCATTGTTTCATAACTGAGACATTAAACCCGCATTGGATGAGCTTAAATAACAACAATCTTTCAATTTCCTCATTGTTTTGCACTCCTTTGTAAGAGCTGAGTTTGTTTTGTGCTAAAAGCAACTCTTGCTAGCCTACTGTTCCTCAGAACTCTTATATATTTCAGTATTAGTGAAATAAGAAAGCATTTATCACCAGTAGAAAAATACTTGAGCATCTCCTAACTTTGATGTAGTTTTCTTGCATATAACTCATACTTCATGCAGAAAATGGTGCTAAGGGAAAGATATTTCCGAAAACACTGTGTATTCAAAAATTAGCAAATGCAGCTTTGGTCATGTGGTTGTATTCAAATCCTTTTTTATCTGCATGGTAATAGCCATCACATATGCAGCCTGTGACAGAACTACAGGTACGTCCATCTTTCCTCGGCTTTCATCCTGTGTTGAAACAGAAGGTGCTTTTTTGCTTACTGTAAAACATTCTTCCTTTAATCACAGTACATTCTGCACATTTAATGAGTTAGGGGTATGTTATCATGCCATTAAAGGCTGTATCATGATATGTAATAAATGGGAGCTGATTTAAGACTGTGTCACCTTTGATGCGTTTGAATTTGCAACTGTAATTTTCTTCCTTTTGTATGTTATTTGCAGTCATTATGAAAACAAATTCTATTATATGCAACTGTACTGAAGCCCATAGACCACTATCCAATTTACTCAGGCCATCTATATTCATGGATCTTCAGGGTCTTAGGAATTTCATAGGTATTTCAGTTTACTAGATTACTATTAGCTATTACTAATAGCTTCTTGCAGGTATCACCCAAAAAATCCAGTCTGTTACTTGAATAGTATCTCCATCCTGAATTTCAACTCTGTACTCAGAAGCACATACATTTTATTGCTCATAAAGTAAATAATAGTTATGAAGTCTTTAGTGTTAACTGACTATTGAAAGGCCACAGACAGAGGGTAGTCATCAATGGTTCTACATCCAGGTGGAGGCTGGTAATGAGCGGCATCCCCCAGGGTCTGTCTTGGGACCAGTACTCTTCAATGACATCAATGTCAGAATCGAGTGCACCCTCAGCAAGTTTGCTGACAACATCAAACTGAGTGGTGCAGTTGACACGGTGAAGGAAGGGATGCCATTCAGAGGGACCTCGACAAGCTAGAAAGGTGGCCCCAAGTGAACCTGATGAGGTTCAACACAGCAAAGTGCAAGGTTTTGCACTTGGACCGGAGGAATCCCAGGCATCCATACAGACTGGAAGGAGAGGTCCTTGAGAGCAGCCCTGCTGAGAAGGACCTGGGGGTCTTGACGGTTGAAAAGCTTAACATGAGCCAGCAGTGTGTTCTTGCAGCTCAGAAAGCAAATGGTATCCTGGGCTCCTTCAGCAGAGGGGTAGCCAGCAGGGACAGGGAGGTGACTGTCCCCTTCTACTCTGCTCTTGTGAGGCCCCATCTGGAGTACTGTGTCCAGGTTTGGAGCCCCCAGTACAAGAAAGGCAGGGAGCTGTTGGAGAGGGTCCAGAGGAGAGCCACAAAGATGATCAGGGGACTGGAGTACCTCCCCTATGAAGACAGGCTGAGGGAGCTGGGCTTGTTCAGCCTGGAGAAAAGAAGGCTGCGGGGTGACCTCATTGCAGCCTTTCAGTACCTAAAGGGAGCCTACAAACAGGAGGGGATTCAGCTCTTTGAAAGGGTTGATAACTGCAGGACAAGGGGAAATGGTATTAAACTTAGGGAGGGAAGATTTAGGTTGGATGTCAGGGGGAAATTCTTTACAGAGTGGTGAGGTGCTGGAACAGGCTGCCCAGGGAGGTTGTGGATGCCCCGTCCTTGGACGTGTTCAAGGCCAGATTGGATGGGGCCCTGGGCAGCCTGGTCTAGTATTAAATGGGGAGGTTGGTGGCCCTGCATGTGGCAGGGGGGTTGGAGATTCATCATCCTTGAGGTGCCTTCCAACCTAGCCATTCTGTGATTCTCTGGTTCTGTGATATTCTTATTATTAATCTTTATTCACCTTATTGCCTTCCCTCCTACTGCCTAGGAGGCAGTAGCTCATAAATGAAAACAACGAAAAGGAAGGGAAATGACATTTGTGTAGCAGGTCAAAGTGATTTCATGCTGTTTGCATGTGAATCATGATTTCTCTCTTCCACTGTCAAAATAAATACTTGCACAACTTAAAGAACTTCCCAGACAACTGAAAAGCAGCTCAGAGTATAAGAAGGGAGAATACTCTCTTAGAGCGTGGCAAAAAGTTATAATTAAGAATAATGGATTATTCAGATGCCAAACAGCTGAACAGAATATTTGACATAGAGGTACGAAGAAAACCATAGGTAAAATATAAAAGGTAGAAATTGACCTCTCAAAACCTTGCTTTCCTTTCATCTAACTAGTACATTTTATATTTCTCAGGAATGGAAGCCAGTTACTAAAGCAATATCATCATTGTACTTTCACCACTTCCATTATCTTTTAAACCACTCTTTTGTTCTACAGTATTGTTTTTGTCTCTTTACTGATAAAGGATGCACTAAATATATTAACCATTTTGTATTTTATCCTATCTTCCACTATCAGACTTGCACTTATATTGTTTCTAGTAATATCCATCTTCCACCTTGTCTGTAGTATAGATTTGAGCCCCATACTTAATTGTTTTATATCTTCATTTCTGAATCCATGCAGTCAAAAATGAATGCTTGTGCACAGTTAACCTTTTGATCAGGCTATCAAAGACACATTGACAGTCATTACTTTTTAGCACTGAACTGCTTATCAAAAATGGGCAGTCATTTTAGGTACAAGCTTAAGGTGAATTCTCCAGTCATAGAACTTTCATTCCTGTATTTGTGGTAAATGACTTTATCTCACAAATACATGTCTCCTCCTTAGAGCTGGCTTCATGATATTTCCCTCCCATGCACTGACAGGCACAGCTGTAGCCCATCTGTCTCCAGAAATAGCTCTGCAAACACAACCAAGGCTTACACCTATAGCTGTATCCACTGTCTCTATTGCCTGAAGCACATCAGTGATCACTGGTACCTATCCTCCAGGTTTGCAGGAGGGGTGCATCCTGGGGGAAATACCTGTGTCCCCTCATCCTCCTGCTCATGGGCACAGTGGATGCTCAGAAAGAGCTGCTTCATCTTTAAAATCTCCAGGATTAATTGTCTGGTGAGTTTTAGGACACAATAAACTGAGATGATCCTTTGAAGTTGTTTTTTTTTTTTTTTTTTTTTTTTTTTGTATTGTACTGGAAAGTAGTTTCTCTGGAATAGGCAGAAAGAGTCTGGAAAAAATCTTTTTTAAACAGAGAAGCATTATTCTGAAGTTAAATTTATCACTGAGAATGTTGTCATCACTTTATGGATGACTTTGAAAATCTCTCTCAGTGTTTTGCACCACGGCACTTTAAGAAATAGTTTTAAGCAAGGCTAATTAACTTCAAAGAAGGAAGGAGTAAAAAGGGTTCTCTTTCTTATTTATTTTTAAGCTAAGTGCTGTCTTAAATTAAATGAATCATGAAAAATTAATATTGTTACAGTGCCACCCCTGTAATTTGATCACTGTTTAATTTGATTTTTTGTTTTATTTAATCAGAGCCACAGGAACCTGCTCATTTGTATTGTAAATTACACAACTTCTGCCCTTTATTTCATATACAGTTGATCACTTTTGTCAGGTAAGATTGGATTATCTAATCATTGGCCTTACAAAATTGCCGTTTAATCAATAGGGAAGGTCAAAATTTCTAAATGTGATCCAGAAACAAAGTATCTAAGGAAATGGGAGGCTGGTGAAATCCAACTAAACTTTTATATGTTTGAAACATTATTATTGACTATTGGGTCATTATTACTGTAACATATGGCTGCTTTTATCTTCTCTTGCCACTTACAATTTGAGAGCCGGCCCTATAGCTCTGGTTATTGATCATAGCTACTGATGACTTGATGGAGTTAGCTTTTTTGCTCATCAGTATCTTTGAATGTTGTTTGAGTCAAGAGATAATGATTTTCACACTGTCCTGCAAATACGCAGTTAGCTGATAGACAACTGAATATGTCACTTTGAATACAAAGTTAATTTCTTACTGTTTAAAAAACATATCCACACATGTTATTTGATAGTCTGCAGATAGAGACGGACTGGCAGAACATGTTTCACCCTTACTGTCCCATCAGCTGTCATATAAGTCATGCAATAAATCAGCACTCTGTGCTCTATCTTTTGAGTTGTGGATTTGTTAGGATGGTGCTTTTGCTCCTTTCTACTCTGCAGATATGTTCAACTTCTATTCTGCCACACTGTTACTGCTGTCAGGTTGCACTGTCGTTCATGACCACATTAATGACTTCCTCTAGCTGCTATCACACCTCAGCTGCTTGGTCACGTGTTTAAAATATATGTGATGTGATGGCTAGTTTGAATAGCTTCTGCTCTGTGCTTCTCTCAATCTGATGACATTTATTTTATACCCTTTTCATCAACACAAATGCAAATATATTCCCAGCTAAGTAAGTCTTGGTAGGCCATTCTTTGTGCTATTCTTAAGTCTCAAGCTATTCACTTAAATATTTTCCTTATTTTACACTTTTTTTTTTAAGAAAAAATAATGTTTATTAATATCACATTGACACAGAGAGTTGAATAGATGGTTGCAAGCTTAATTATTGTAACAAACACATCTGGAAACAGGAAAGGCTACTGCTGATTTTCTATGCAGAGAATTTTGCTGGCTTATGATGACAGAGCAGGAAGATCACTGGCAACCTGTAGGAACTGTGTTGGTTGGTGAAGAGTTTCTTCTTGGCACAGACCATATTCAGCAGGGTGAATGATTAGGAATAGATACTGATAGTGTTCTTTTGATAGATATTGTAGGAGATACAGGGTAAAGAATTTCCTGAATATTTGCACTTGAATGATAATGGAAGCTCCTCATGCATCCTACAACTTTCTGAGGATGTATTTAGGAAAGGAACTGAAAAGGAGACAATGCTGAGTTTTACATGTGCAGTTCTTGCTGAGATTTCAAATGCTTTATTTGGAATTTTCTATGTAAACTGATATTCTGAAAGCAGAACATTAAATGAGAGAGAGGAACAGGATTACCCTGTGGTAAAGAAAGATGACAACAGGCCACTGATAAGAGTGCACAGCAACAACTGGTGTATCATGGCAAGTACGTGCTCTTTTTTGTGACTATCCTTGTGACAGCTCCATGGTAGAAACTCCAAAGTGCTTAAGTACACAAATGATTGCCTGCTGATCTTAAATACAATCAGACATCTTCTGTGATCATTCTGAAGCAAATTCACTCATGAAGCAATAGTGCCTTTTTGACCCTAAATAAACTAACATTTCCTGTTTTTCTAGTCATTTTGAATCCATCCAGCTTTCCTAGTATGAATTTTGTTTTATTTATTTCTGTAGGACTGTCTTCAGAATATGTGCCTGGACAAAAATGAACAAAATAATCTGTTTTAAAAACACTCTTATTTAAAAATATGCAACATTACTAAGATCACCTTTCAAAATCTATGTCTCATTTTTACTTCAGTGACAATTTTACTGGATTCTGATCAGCAGGACTATAAAACTAAAAATGAACAAAATAAATAAAAATATACAATTAAATTCTCCCAGTCTTTGAGTAACAAAAACAGAGTGGGGCAAAAAGAGAGAGGGAAACAAAAAGAAAAAAAATTAGGTATGTATCTTGCAGCAAAGTTTAAGAGTTGAAACAACAGGTCAAGATCAACTTGCAAACCTCTCAAGAATAACAAGACAGTGAACTTGACGTTCCATGATATTTGACATACAGCAAATCACTATTTACATTTTATCCCAAAACATTTACCTGAGCAAAGGTCATGGTGTTAAATTTGGAGACATTTACAGCAATTGCCAAATGTTTGCTATCTACATGAATGTCATGCTTCTTAGTCAAAAGAAGGTTGAAGCGCTAAATGTCAATTATTTTAAGTTGTTCGATGGCAGCACAGATTGCCAAGCAATATAAAAAAGAGGTTTAATAAATATTATATACACTGTTAACCATTAATCTTGCCTAGCAGAGGTCAGAGTTTCACGCAGAGAGGACTTATGACAAGCAACAGTGCAGGACATTAAAACTCAATTATTGCTGCCCCGGATTAAGGCATTACGATTAAGTTGTGGAAATAGTATACTGTTTCTTCTGCTGCTGCTGTCAAACTTGGGAAAGATCAGAGATAATGATTAAATTACTTTAAGAAAGCATGCCATTATGCTTCTCCTTGCAATATTTTGTCCTTTTTAGGAAAAGCCGTGGTAGGGCTAGTCTTTCTTTACAAGAAATCTAGAAGTTCAAACAGCTTGTTCTTGTGAACTGTAAGCAAATTTGTTTTCCTGGAACCTCAGGTTCTTGCAGCTAACTTAAAAGTTAAGCCTAAAGTTAAAAAAGTTCACAGCATCATAACTTTGTATCTGTTAAGTAAATCAGCTATGCACATATAACAACTTATGCATTTACCTATGACAGAAAAGTGTCAAAACTCATCGCTCAGAAGGGAGCATTTAGCCAAGTTAGTACTGGAAACTCCTTGAAAAGAGTTGCAGAATCATTAGGGTGCACACTAAGTAATGGGGACTTCCACTTTAGAGCCTGATTGCTGTACACAGGGTAAAGGTGAGAAAATTTAATTTATCTGCTGCAGAAGGCTGAAGGCCTAGGTGTTTAGTGGTGGAGTTAAGAAAAGCTTGTTCCAGAAAGACCAAGAAAAGTATTTAAAATATATATTTGGAAAAATATGGGACCCTTTATTTAAAAAGTCATGTGGTGAATGCTAATGTAACTGTTGAAGTAGTAGGTTTGGTATTCATGTCTTTTAGCCATGTTTCTTCACTTTTTGCTCTATCTCAGCAGAATTTGGTTTCTAATGGATGTGAGAACCATAAACTACTAAAAGACATTTCAGACAAACTGACTTCAATCATTCAAGCATTCTTGCTAGACCTTACACAAATAATAATGTTTCTCTATGCATATCTGAACTTTCAGCTGCCAAAACTATCTCTTAAATGCATGCATGTTGCTGGTCTGAATAAAAACTGCAGGTGTGAAATGATGATTTCTTAGTTTTAGCATTCTCTTGCTTTATATAAACATATGAACTGTATTTCTGTAGATAATTTTTAGTTCATCAGTTTTCCTTTGAGCATCCAAAACTTCTTTTCTTCAAAACTGTACAATGGTTGTTCTTTCAAATCCTCGGTCTAATTATTGCATCTTACCTTTCATACAGTTTCACTAGAAATTTAATCCAGTCATAAATAACTGAGCAGAATGCTGAGCACCAGTGCTCTGAGATTAATTAGCAATTTTCTGTAAGATACAAATGACAGTGCCAAGGGCAAAAGATTTCTTACTGCTCACTGCAAAATTTCTGACCTTCTTTCTGCATTATTGAAGACACCCTAGATCCACAATCATGAGTGCTCCCATTTTTAGTGTCTCTGAAAACAATACTTCTGTGCTAAAGCAGAGTAACCATCAGAAAATAGTCTTGACTTCTTCATTGTCACTGCAGGTAAAGATGTCACTGTGATCTTAGCAGTAAAGCTAAACAAATTCAGGGTAGCAATGTTTACACAAAAATTTATATTCTTTTACCATTGAATAATTGAGCAGGTATCAAATAGCAATGTTTCAATTATTCATTAAGTTTCTTCACCTACTAGAGAGATTGCTGTAGGCAGATAAGTGTCACTTGCATTAAACTGTGAACATCTTCATGGGGTTTGCTAATCAGATCTTCAGTTCTTAGACCACAGAGAATCTTTATTCATGTATGGAAACACAATAAGATTACTCAGTAGAGGCCACACTACAGTTCTGGTATTTCTGAAAATGTAAGTCAAGATGCTCCATTCAGTCTTAAATCTACTGTCTTTTTTATATTCATGAACACATGCTATTGTTTCTGAAGCATGTATTTCTTGAGTGGGATTCGTTTCTGTGTGAAGGTTTTGGTTTTAGCAGTTTTATTAAGGTTAGTAAGAGAAGAATGGACTTCAGATTGGCTAAGACCTTATTTTTTAAGGCAATTTAAAATCTATGGGATAAACAAGCACTATAAGATAAAATAGAATAAAGACGACAGACATAAAGGCCACCTTCTCTTATTAATCAGTTTTATGATGTGTTAATTTGTTAGGTAGGACTGGAGTGTGTTTGGACAAAATCAAGAAAAGTACTGCTTTGACAGTGACAAAATATGAAGTATACCTTTGAATCTAATATGTCTGATAGAGAAGCATGGTGTTCAACAAAGTTAATACTATGATTTTAATGATATCATGTTAAATATGCAAAATGAAGCTGAGCCTTACCAAGGCAACTTGGTAACGCAGTTTGTTATGGAGTCATGAACAAGATATGTATTTACCTAATGAGTACAGAATTTAGCTGATTTGAAGGTAAAATTAATAGTTCATTGGAAGTATTTCCAAAATCAGCATGTTAATTCCTGAACTCCACCCATATTTTTCTAAAGAAATTTAAACGACAAGCAAAGTGTAGAAAAGGCATTTTAAAAAGAAAAATGTTAGTTAACAGTGTTTGACATTAAAATCAAAATAAGAGTATTGAGTTAGTCAGGTGTTATTCACAATATTGACTTAGCAGGAACAAGATGTTTGTTATGTATCGATACTATAAAAAAATATTAAAACTTCAGTAAATTATTAAATATGCTACCGTGTTGATCTAATTTTGAGGAGATCCTCTAAACTTCTTTTATAGACAATAAACAGAAACACTTTTAATATATGACTGTTCTTGGGCAGACATCCAAATTTGGTCAAATGAAATGATATTTAACAGTACTCACTATAAAGGGTGTGGAGGATGATGAGCTAATGATGCTGAAAACTCATAAACACGGTGACACAAGTTTGCCTTCAGTTTAAAGATTCAGTAGTAAGTGGAAAATAACTGTTCCATATTTGTTATTTCCCCTGTACTCTTGCAGTTAAACAAAAGATGCTGCTGTATAAGTAAGGAAGCTTCTGCACTGAGTAAGGAAGCTTCTTTTCTGTGTGCCCTCAAGGAAAGAGGGAAAATGCTGTACCTATGAATGTGTGTAGATACCTAGACACCACCTTGCATTCTTCTGAAGCATCATACTAGTGATGTTTCTAGGAATTCTACAACCATTTCATCAGAAATTCATAAATAAAATAAATAAAAATTAAAAAATAAAATAAATAAAATAAATTCCAGGAGAATCTTCACATAAATCAAAGAAGCCAAAACACTCTTTGAAAAGTAATGTTACTTCCTCTTGCTTAATGTTTAAACAAAAAGCCTGTTTGTACTATTTCTATTATCTTTTACATATGTTTTCTTCTTTCTTTTCACTCCTTCATATATAGAATGATGTGTTAAAGAAGAAAATTTTTAATTCATAGTTGTTAACAAACGATACACCTTATGTTACTCCTTTTCAAGAGCACAGAAGCAGGATGAAGGGGAAAGAGCCATTCTCTGGAAGGTATTCGTGTGTTGTGTTGTGTTTTGGCATGTTTGCTATTTCCTGTTTTGTTGGGTTTTTGTTTTGTTTTGAATTTTAGATAGCTGTCATACTTTGATCTTCCCTTTTCCAAGCATAGAAAGTATTGAAATGATATCCCATTGCAATAATTCTATATAATCTGTTAATGTCGGACTGAAAATCTACAGTGATAACTATATTTGCTCTGAAAATATACTTTATGAAACTGAGAATAGGGATGTTCAAACTATGACAAGGCTGGACCTTCATTACAGCAACAAGCAAGTCCCACATTCTAATATTCAACATCTCTGTAATAATCTTTTCCATGACCTTCCAAGTGATGTCTTCTAACGATGAAGATTTTCCTGTTGATAGCAGTTATTCTGTCTCACATTC
Source organism: Lagopus leucura (assembly GCF_019238085.1). Classification (NCBI taxonomy): domain Eukaryota; kingdom Metazoa; phylum Chordata; class Aves; order Galliformes; family Phasianidae; genus Lagopus; species Lagopus leucura. Next base: position 53,237,764 of record NW_024962252.1, on the reverse strand, counting down.
CATGATATGTTTAGAAATAGATAAATAAGAAGACCAAACCCACATAGACTTCTGAATTGTATCAGCTGTACAAATCTGTCAGTAGGCTTTCTAGAAGTATCATTATTTTGAGTTACAATGTTACTTTTGCATAATACACCCCGACAGGGTTTTTCTTAGAGGGTGTTTGTACTTCAAAAAACTTCTCTCCAGGTGATGTCTAATACGGCCTCCTACTCTCCGATGAAAGTGATGTTAATGATAAGATATGAACATGTGGCATAAAACTTTGTCTTTTCTCTTAGATGTCACTTAATGGCATTACCTGAAAGATAGATTTTGTGGAGTTTTATTCTGGTTTTCTTTCAAATTCAAGCAATTAGGAATTTTCAAATATCTGTATTACAATAGTAATTATATATATTTATTTTCAGTTTTGTTCAATTAAAGACAAACCTATCTGTCCGCTTGTCTTTGAAATCACTCTTTTTTGTTTCCAAGTCTTCCAACCGTTCTCATGATTAGCACATTCTCTAGGTGGTTTCCTGATTTATCACACACAAATTCAATTTCATAGAGGGATTTACTCAGAAAACAGTGGGCTCAGCTATCTCAAATAGCCTGTGAGGATTTCTTTCTCATCTGTAACAATCTGCAAATATCAGGCCAGAAAAGAGAGAGATATTAGAAATGAAAACCCAGAAGGGCTTCAGATCAGCCTTCTGCCAAAGATTTGGAAAATAACAGTTTCATTAGCATTTGCCTTTTTGTTCTTGATGATTCAATTCAAACTCCATGGGCAGTAAGTTATTTCCATTGCTATTCTGATATTATGTTTAAATTACCCACGTGAAAGGAGGAACACTCAAGACAGGGCAAATGAGACAGGTCTTTCATTTATAAGACTACTCAAAATTAATCTTCAGTCTCAGCCATGCAGTGCCGTATGTGTACAGGCACACATTCATGCAAAGTAGTAACATCCAGAAGTCATTTCCTGTGCATCTGTTAAGGTATGATGCTTCAATTATCTAACTTGCCCGTGCTTAATAGAACAATTACAACATTTCATTCAGTAGAAGGGGAATCTTCATGAAGTTGAATTTGTATATGCATGCTTGAGGATTCCAGTGAAAATCTTATTAGTAATCTGAAAGATTTAATATCTCAATTTTATAAATTTTCAGACACAGAAACATATACTGTAATTTGTGTTAAAGACTGATTCTGAAGGTCTATCTATTCTCCTATAGTAAGACTTAACTCTCTTCAAGTAAAATATGTCAAACTTCCTTTTAAATGCAAAGTATGGTCTGTTGGTTTTGTTAAGATACTGTTTAGGGCTTTGTGGTTTCCATGAAAGTTTGACTGTTTGAACTCCACTTAAATCCACTGGTAAACACTGGTATAAGAACCTTTCTGTTTTGTGTTAATACGAAAATCTGAGTCATCCTCCAAAGCAGATAAAATATGTCTTGGAAACTGGTCTCCAAATGTAAACCTGAAATCCTAATATTATGAGGAGTAGACAAATGTCACAACAAAACTAATGCTGTTTTTGTTTATCTAATAGTTACATACTCTGTGTACTTTTTGGAAAATTGTTTTAGAGAAAGAAGTGACAGAGAAGGCTGAATTACCTTTTAAGTGCCTAGATTTGAATCGTATTTGTCATGTTTTTTTCTGTATCAACATGTAATTCCCATTGTTACCAATTAAGATGCATACTTCATAGTACATTTCATACAGGTCTCTTAAAAACACTACATTACTCCCTTCTACAAGAGCTGTACAACAAACTGCTGTTAATCAATTGTTATTTCTTGGGCCACGGTATTTAAGTAAAGTTTGCACAAGTATCCTTCTAAGAAGGAGTTTTTAGTTAGATAATCAGTGAAATCCAAATGCAAGCAATTAATATATCTTACAGCTAAGCTCATAGCACCAAGGTAGTATATTTCACCTCCGTAAGCTAAATTGCTGGAAAAGATGATGTTAAGTATTCCATCCCAAATAAAGCAATCAATCAATATTTCTTTTCTGTTTATTCTCCAATCTTTAGAACTGATGGTTATGCTAGCTAGATGGATTTACTTAGAAGAGTGAAAGACATTCAGAAAGACCATCCAATTTCTTGATTTATTTCCTATTGATGCATAAAATAAGCTTGTCTGTGAAATAGCCATGTTGAAATTGCTGTTCTCATGCATTTTTCATTGTTATTATTCAGCAAGACTGACTTTTGAGGGTCAGATTAAAATTCATTCATCTAAAGCTGCACTGGTGACAGTAGATAGCCTTAAATTAGCTCTTCTAGTTAATATCTGTATCACTATTTGTAAAACCATTAGTACTGAGAATATTCTGATTACACAATGCATGTTTTAACAGAAATTCTTTTAACCTTCTGTGCAATGAAAACTTAGAAAGTGCTGCTTGATATTCTTGACATTTCATTCAGCCTATTCCAGTACAACATTGTGGTCTTCATAAAGTCTTTTATTGCTTGTGATGAGAGGTCACTGCTTATTAGATAATCACATCCCTTCTCTGCAATACTGGGCATACACATTTAATACAATTATAATGCTTAACACTTATATAGTGCTTTTCTTTCAATTGCTTTACAGACATTATGTAATTAAATTCTCAGCATTCTTGGGAAATAAGCTAACTCCTTATTACAAACATAGTTATTGGGCCAGAGGCAATTTTCAAATATAGTCTTCAATTTTTAAGCTGGAAATTGGAGCTGAACATGTCTTAAGATCAGGCTGTGTGGCACCAAAATTACCAGTTGTTTTGAAGGCTGTGGTATAAAATGTGCTACTTTAGGTCACTGAACTAGCTGGGTTGAGAAATAAGACTGAAAATCCATTGTTGATTCTTCAGACTTAGAGTGAGATGCTGAAATCTTTCTTTCATGTAGATGGAGTCTGCAACTGTACTGAGGTAAACTTCTGGCTGCCTTTGACTGAATGTACAAGGACCAGCACTGAAGAGCACATCCATTGCTCCTTGTCTTTAGATGGCAAGAGAAGTTTTCTGATAAATAATCTTAGTATAATATCATGCTTGAACTATAAGTCGACTTATTCAGAACCTCACTGAATCTTTTACCTCACAGGTGCACAAAGGAAGGCAGAAGGAGAGGAAACTGATGGGCTATATCTTGAGCAAGGCTGCTCTGTAAAAAGCAAGAGGAAGCAGTGGGTCTCAGAAAGCCTCATCTCTACCCTCAATCTCTGTACATCAGCACCATCAGTTGTGGCAGAAGCAGGTCAAGGAGGAGGCGTTGCTTTTCTGCAAGTATGAGCATGGGTGCCATGAACTGGATTGAAACATTGCATGTGCCATATTGATCCTACTGGCTGCCAGATGAGCTGCAAGTTATCCTTTCATCTTTCTCACCCTATTCCCCTTTCCAATGTCTCTCCCTTGTTTTTCTCGCTTTTCCATCTTTTTCTCATGTCAGCCATCATTTCTCAATACATGCTAACTTCATTTACACTATTGTTCTCAACCCTCTACTCAACAATCAGCTCAACACCTACCTCTCTCTAAGCTTTTGTTGCCCTTTGTTCTTCCCTTAATTCTTTGGAGACCTTCGTCAGAGATCTTTTTCATAATGCTAACACTGGTCATACTTAGGTAACTAATGCCATTCTTGTAATCAGTTGTCAACTTCATTCTCCTTGACTTCTCCTTGGATTTTAGCACTTAGTTACTGCCTTGAAATATGACTTTCCCTTTGTTTTCAGTGTTCAGGCCTCTGCTGTCTCATCTCCTACCTCTCAATATTTATTTAGGACTTTATTCACAAAACTGTGATTAAATGTATTTCTGTTCAGTGCAACAATGAACTGTATGCTCATATGCTTAAATAATGGATAGAGTAATGATGCCTTTCTGAACCCAGGCAGCCCTGGTTTGGAGGTTTCTCTTTAGCATTCTTACCTTCGGGATCAATATTCCACCACTGTCTACAATACCTCTCAGTATTTCATCTTTTAAGATATCTCTGTCTCCGCTCCTATCCTGTTTCCTTCTACTCATTGCAAGTGTCAGAAATAGATTTACTCATACATCACTGTGAGTTCCTATTGTTAGTCTAATTTTCTAATGGCCAAAATTGAATGAAGTCTTCCTTCATATGATCCCATTTTGTCCTCTTTGTTTTTGTCTGTGAAGAGCGTTTTCATTTTCCTAAGTCACACTATAGGTGCATTCTCAATCTGAAGATATTACACACTGTACTTGAGGTTGTAAATAAAACAGACAAGATTCTGTCCACCAGTGTTGGCCATTGCAAGAATGCATATTATGTTCTAGTGTTTCTGTATCTTATTGCTGGTTTCTTCGCAGAACTGTATCATAGGTATGTTTTAGGCAAAAAAAGCAAGCACATGTATTACCTCGCCTAAGACTGTATACTCAAAACTGAAACATGTCATTAAATAAACTGACATGTAACACTCTTGCTGAGGAATTATGAAGTAGTTCTGGTTGCAGAGTAAAGAGTCTGTTTTTACAGTCATTTTTGCTCTGATGTTTCATTTTTTATTTTTATTTTGTGTTTTAATTTGCATCTATAGATTTATTAATCATGGTGGTTGAAGAGTGAATTGGAGGTAATGGAATGGGGAGGAAACTAAATGTCAGAAACACTGATTAGTTTCAAATTCTGCTGAAAGCTGGTAGCTGTTCTGCTCAGGAGGCTTTAGATCATGACTCAGAGAGTGAGGCAAGTACTTTGGGACAGAAATTCTTACAGCCAGCTGAGCCAGTACGTTGGCAGCAATTGTAAAGGACATGGATGTAAACTGCCAGAAGCGTTGGAACTGCGTACTGGAAGGAGTGGAAGGGCTAAGGGACATGGTGCAGGGTACCAGGAAACAGCTCTGGGCACCTGAAAATACATTATATGCCATCACAGAAGATCTACCAGGTGTTTCCTGGCTTTACATTTTGCAAGGCAGCCAGTTTGTGTCTATCCAACATAAAGAGTGAGGTGCAGATACGTTTGATGGACCACCTGGGTTGCAAAGTCTATCTACATGACAAAGCATAGTGCCAAGCAGACTAGCAGAACTGTAGTAGCTCAGATGTAGTCCACAGTGGGCAAATTGTGACCCTTGAATTCACTGTGTCTCACAATGAGACAACCGTTGTGTCTCTGCATTTGCTGTGCCACTATGACTTCCTTTGGCTTGGGAAAGGTGATGGACAGAAGTGATTGAATGGCTTCCAAAATGTGACTCACTGTGTGGTGGTGTCAAAGCCACCGCTAAATATTTAGGCGTATCACTGGAGATCCATAGAAACCTCTCAGGAGAGAAATTTTAATCATTTTTATTTAGCATAAACCTAGCTGCACTTTATATAAGAGAACATAATCTAAGCGTTAATAAAAAATGTAAGCACCATTGCCATCTTGTGGCTTAAAGTCGCTTCAACAGACTTTTACAAACATTATACACTCCCTCTGATGTTCTGTAAACATAACGCATTTTCAATTAAATAGGCAAATCAAAGTGGCACAACACAGAAACAGTGTCCAGACCTGCACATCAGAATCAATTACAGGAGCAGAGAAACAATCCTGTTTGTCTGGAAGAACTAATCACATGGCCAGCTGTTGAGGGCTGAGCATACACAGATCATTATTGAATGAAATAGCAGTAGATGTATTTTGCTCCACAGAAATAAAAGCACATTCTGTAAGAATAAAACTTTTGGAAGACTCTCCTTCCTTACTCATGTATAAAGTATGAGTTTTCTGCTGCTTAAATCAAATATGACTTAGACTGCAATAGGAAAAAAATGTATTTTTTAATAATAAAAAAATATTTTTATGTTACATATTGGTGAAATAAACACAGAGCGGTATAGGTACACATATGTCTGTGGTAATTTTTTGTTTGTTTGTTTCTTGTTTTTTTTTTTTTTTTTTTTTTTTTCACTTTTATAGCTGCCTCTGCTACTGCTAGAAATAGGATGCAGTATTAAATGCTCCCCTAGATCAGATCAGCAGTCCACGTGTTTTACACATGAAATTCATTGGGAACTTAATCTTGAAAGATTATTTTACAAATAATTTAGTTTTTGTAAATCGTCTAGCTAAATAATTTGTAGCAAATCATGTCAAAGCATCAGATTTCATTTTCTTTTTCTGTATCCAGTGACCAACAGCTAATGAATAGAATCAGGCAGGAAAATGTTTTTGTGCCATTGAATTGTGATTTTTTTCAAGATTTCTTCTGCTTCTCTATGCTTGTCAGACACCAAAATCACAAAAGTTTTCTTCAGGCTACTAGGGGGGAGGCATAGTCAGTATTTGTGGTACTTCCTCAAGATGCTGACAGACAAGAAGATCCTCAATTGCTTTTCTCATACTTCCTTAGTCAATAAAACATTGTTCCTTGTTACATTGTTCTCTCAATGGGATTTTTATCTCAATCTGCTCTTGACCAGGAAGTCCAGCCACAAAAGCTTCTGCCAGCAAGGCATTCTCTGTTTGTTCCCATGCAAATTTTGGCATGGTTTGGGTTTTTCACTGATTGTTTTCTTAATATCTTTTTTTTTACTATTATTATTTAGGAAACCTTCTCACTCTTCACAGAAATGTTATCACAACATGTGGACAATATAAATCTGATACAAAAGACTGATGACCAATGACCAAAAAGTTCAGCATGAGGCCTTTTGATTGATCTGCTTAGTAATTTCATTTCTGCACTCTTTTAGTTTGGGAAAACATTAAGGTCCTGGTCCAGAATTAATTTAAATTTATTCACATTCTGAACTCTCTCATTGTATGTCAGGAAGAACTTTATTCAGGAAAAATCTCTTTACAGAAAGGGCTGTTAAGCATTGGAATAGGTTTCCCAGGGAGGTGGTTGGGTCACCATCCCTGAATGTGTTTAAAAACAGTTTGGATGTGGTGCTCAGGGACATGATTTAGTGGACAGTTGTTAGACTTAGGGCAGTATGGTTAGGCTGCAGTTGGACTTGATGACCTTTAAGTTCTTTTCCAACATGAGCAATTCTGTGATTGTTCTATGATTGATTGATTTTATATGTACATAAATCCTATATTTCTGTGTGTGTTTTTTTAGAACCTATTGAAGCCCAAAACTTTTAGATCATGCTCATTTAAGTAACAAGTACGGTGAATCTACCTTACTCTTGTGAGATGAACACTATAGGTATAAAGGGAAGTAATAGCATCTAAGAAGTGTAATTTGAACCAATAAAATTGTGTCTAATACTACAGCACCTACTGTCCCTTTTGTGACACATAAACATGAGGTATAAAGATGTCAGACCTTTGATAAGGGGCCATTCAAACCAGCTGCTAGGAAATGTCAAGGACACTGCCCTCCTGGCAAACAGCAGCTGCTGCCTCCATGTCAGGCTCATTGCTGTCATTCTTGTTATTTTGGCTAGAGAAAAGCAAAAATAACTTAGTTGATGGAGTGTACACTTTTTTTGAAGTTCCAGGTCCTGTTGTGGTACATCTGTGTCTCATACAGAGGAGAAAAAAAAAAAGAAAAAGAATGCCATTTTGAGTAGAGCAGCTTTCATTGGAAAATTTGGTAGTGATCATTTCACAGCATGTGTGAAGGCAGTGGTCAGAATGTTAAAAGTTAGATTTTATAAATTAATATAGGAAAGGACATAAACCATTGGAGAATTTCTAGAGCCAGGCAAACATAAATAGCAGGTTTGGAGAATGTTATTTTTTTCTTCATTTATCCGTTAGCTCCTTAGCAGACCATCTTTATCTAAGCAAGTACGCAGTTTTTTAAAAGGTGCATTTTCTAGAATTTTACCAATCTCCATTGTGACGTTTCAAATATTTTAACCTGTCTCAGATCACATAAACTGCATGTACAGTTTTCCCATGTACACAGGAGAAAATTTACCAAAATTCATAATGAAATTATGAATATGAAACTTCAGTGCATTTTTCTTGACATTCGAATCCATATTGCTAACAGATATTACACATATGAATCCAAAAGTGGGTGAAAAAAGTTGCACCTTATGGACTTGGCTGCTACACCGAAAACATAAGATCTAGACTATAGCCTACAGTACGTTTTTTGGTCCAATTTTGCAAGTAGCACATAGCTATAACATCTCATGAGCAGATCAGAGTACAATTCACAGCCAGGCCTACACTTCAGTTGTCTTTAATCTATTTTTTTGGAAGAGGTGGTAGGGAAGAAGGGAAGCCATTGAGTCATCATTCCTGAAGTTATTTAAAAGATGTGTACATGCGGTACTTAGAAATATGATTTAATGGTAGAGTCAGCAGTTGTAGGTTAACAGCTGGTCTTGATGACTTAGAGATCTTTTCCAACCTAAATGATTCTATGATTTTACAACTGCATGAATAGCAGCCCCGTCTCTGGTCACTTTAGTGGTGCTCTGAACCTTTGGAGAGCCCAGGGACAAGACAGCATAGCTAGTAATAAGTTGCTTGGTGCAAGTTGAAAGGTGCTGGTTTATTTCTAAGGTATGCTGCCAGGACTGGTAAATTTTCAGATTTCTCCCATCGCTATACTGCATTCATTCAGAGATTTATTAACTATGATACATGTTGCCATAAATCTAACCCTGGGAATCTGATTCCAGGTTTGCACCCTGTGCGTATTTAACAAGCAATTACCACATGTCTTCAGATAATGTTGCTAGGAAAAAAAAGCCTTCTTTGAGAATTGTGCTTTTTTTTTTTTTTTTTTTTTTTTTTGCCTGAAGTGCTGCCCAGTTTGCTAAGGGAAGATCCTTGAAAGACAAAGAGTTATGTAAACAAATTTATAATATGTACACATCTATTCAGCAACTTAATAATTCAGAATGTATTTCCCTTTAATGTTCTTTTTTTTCTTCAGAACTACTGTCATGCTCTGCATTTATTGGTTTAAATTCAATTCTGTTGCTCATCCAGTTCCAGAAAGAGTGCTTTTGATTGTTTCCTTGAGAAAATAGCTACTTAACTTGGTGTATTCAAGACAATAAGGATTTTGATCCCATTTTACAGCAACTAATAGTCCATATTATTGGATATAAAATATAGAGAATATGAAATTTCCTCCATTAACATGCAGGTGAGAGAAAGAGAAACATGGTTGGTTGTTCACAATTTAATTTGTATCATTTATCTACAGAAAAAAAAAAAAAGAACCTACAACAAAGCAGCAACTCAAGTCCACCTTTTAATGATAAGAAGCCACTGATTCACCGCTGGTATATGTGGAAAAAAGTGGCTTCAGTTTTAAAAGCAAGTTGAGTGGGCCATTTTAGCTACTGGCAATTCAGCACACATGAAATATGTTAATTGATTTTTTATATTATTTTTATTTTTTTTAGTTCAGTAGGTGCTATCTTGCACTGGTGGAACAAAATTCAAACTGAAACTGTAATGACATTTTAATCCTTTTGCCAATTACAGCACTACTGGAGAATAAGGATGTATTTCTTGTTGTTTTAGCTTAAAAATAATGGGATAATTTAAAAATGAAGTTGTTCTATCTATTAAATACTGATTCCCATAGCTGTAACACTGGCCTTGTAATTTGTTACTGTCTTGAGGACTTCAAGTAACCATGTACCTAATGCTCATGAGAATTACAGTAGCATGCACTTTTGTAGGAAAGTGGCTAAATATTGAATTATTAAAAATCTAATTGAATCTGGTCTGTACAGGGGTAAAGATTTGTAAGAATATGTGCATTAGTTACTTTAGAAAAAGGGATTTACATGCATTAAAATCGAAATAAATCATCTAGTGATATCTGAATCAGATTAGAAAGGTGTCAGGACTTTGCTTCAGATGACACATTCAGGTCCAGTTAATAAATGCTACTATTCATGCTAATATAACAGGAGTTCTTCCAAACTGTAGAGAAAAATATCTGAATAACAACGCTGACAGAATTTACAACTTCCATTGTGCATTTTAGAAACCACAGAATTTATTTCTCTAAAGATAACAGATTTTTCATCAGGTTCCTGGAAAGGTGCCATTTTGGAGTCCACATGCCTTTTCTTCCTTCTTTATATCAGAAAAATAATTAAATATTTCTCTTCCCTCCCCCATTCTACTCAAGATAGTTCACAATTCTGTTGAGTTAAATACGGTCACTTCTGTGCCAATTTGAAAAAAAATCCAGTTTTGACATAACCAGTATTATTATTTCTTTTTTTTTTTTTTTTTTGTCTTTTTGGTCTCATCTGGGCCTGCCATAAAATTTGGAAATGTGTGAACTTGTCTTTCCAATTAAAAAAGTTTTTCTTTTCCTAATTGAGACATCAATGTGAGTATGGCTACCACTTAAAGAGTGAGCAGGTCCATCAGTAGCTTCTTTACAGTTTTCTGAACCAGATGGTGGCAAATACTCTCACTTCACTCAGTCTTCAAGAACGAACCTGTTTCATAAGCCTTGGGATGCATTTTTCAGTGAATAGAAGATGATTTAGCGGGGGATTTTTAGAGTTAGGGCAGTGTGGTTAGGTCATGGTTAAACGCTGTAAGGATGTGGATGATCTGTAAGGTCTTTTCCAACCTGAGTGATTCTATGATTCTTTGATTCTGTGTTCATAACATGATCAAAAAGAGGTGAAAATACCTGACTGAATAGAAGAGCTATTTTTTAATATTTCCAGACTTTCCTCACCAGAAAGCAATACAAATGGGTACCTGGACAGATACAATTCTTAGAACAAACTCCCTCTCACATGTGCGTTATTTCTTATTTCACTGGGTTAAAGCAGACTTTCACTAGCAGTTTAAAGGGAGCTGCTATTGCTTCATAAGAATACCTGCTACTAGCATCTCCAAAACTACAAAAATAAAAGTGGACCATTTTTAAAATGGGACAGTTGTTAAGAGTACAAATGCATGGTGAATTCTATTCCTGAAAGCAAGGAAGATGTCCAGCAGTATTCAGAAATTGTGTTTTCTCAGACTTTCATGCGCTCAAAATTTCTTACATTACAAAGATTAGGTCTAAATGAAACTGTCTTCTTGTTTGTTTTTCCAGGTACACAAGGCACTGCAGGATGCTGAATACATACAAATCTATACAAATTACCAAAAATCTTGAGTAATCTGAAAGATTTAGAAATTGCCACAAAATTCCTCTTCTGTAAACAGTCTGGAATTAAAAATGGTACAAACAAAGCCTACCACATCACTTAGAAAAAAAGTCCATTCATAGCCAATGAAAAATTTATTTTATTGAAATGATTCAGCTACTGTTGCAGAATAGAAAATGAATTAATTAGATCATTTACAGATGTAGGCATTTACAGATGTAGACCTTCTGAAAGTTTGTTACAAAGAAGTCTCCTTCTTCATTAATGTGTGCAAGAAATTAAATCTCAGAATAGATGAAGAACTTCTAGAAATAGTTGATATAAATGTTTTTAATTTGAAATTCAAGAATCAACTAGTATTTTTTTATAAATAGTTTTTGCCTTAAAATCCATATTAATTTACTGCTGTGACCATTTACTTGCAGTGCGCGTTAAGAATTCTGATAGCAAATATATAATATTCCTAGGCAGATTTGTAACGGAACAGGAAATGGCCTTCTTGGCCAAGCTTTGGATGAAGTATATCACTGTGGTAGGCTTGTGACAGCAAAGTTAAATTCCTAGTCAGAATATAAAAGAAAAAAAAAGAAAGAAAGAGAAATATAATTTACAGGACTCATTTTCATGATGCTTTTCTCTTTGAATGAATAATCTGTGAGATTTCAAAATCAACTTCCTTGTTATCAACTTGCTATTAGAAGGTTATGTTTAACAGCGTTTGCATGTCTTGCTCACCCACAACTCTTGCTAAAGTATATGAACACAATGGTATCCGGTCTTCATCTGACCAGAGGTCTCAAAGAATTACTCATTAACATTTTTAGACCCATTTTGATCCCATTCTGCTTAAAATGTTAACCTCTGGTAATTTCTCTTAGTTAAAGGTATAAATTAGGATATTGGCAGTGTTTTATTCTGCCCACAGAAAGAAGCTTTGCACCTTTTATTCAATAAAAATAATATATTTAGCCATAAAACAAATAACTTTTATTTGGTTCTGATAAAAAAAAAAAAATCTATCAGAAAGATAGATTTAAGTGTTTTAACTTCATTGCTATCTCTGTGTTGGTTCACTTGAAGAATGAACACTGATTTCATCACCATTGGGGATATAAGCTTGAATACTTGAGTAGGAGCTAAGCCAAAACACTTTAATAGCCATATGAAGCTGTTTAACAATGCTTATTAGAAAGACTTATTTTTGTCTCTTTATCTAAGTAGCTCTAGTGAGGAAGAAATACATCATGGCTTGGCAAGTATGTCGCATATGATTTTAGGGAAATAAGTTACTCTCACTGTGCTGAACCCATGAGAAAATGATGCAGCCTTTCCCAAGAGAATGCCAATAACCCATTAAGCTATGTTATACTATCATTCATTCTATGTATGATACTGAATTTATTTCTCTCTAAATACATTTCAAAGGCAGAAAATGTAGCTCACAGCTTTGTGTTTCTTAAAGACATTGGCTTGTTTCTTTTTTTGATACAATTCTGTTATCAGATCTTAAGGCAGTCATTTAGAGTGTGTGGTTTGATCTTCCATCTATAACAGGTCCTAAGTGTCAAGAGTGATGAAAGACATTTACATTTATATGTTTATAAATCAGGCAGGGGCATTTTTATCCTTTTTATCAACTTGTGATTATAAGATTATGTTTAATACTGTTTGCATGTCTTGCTCAGCCACCTTATCTTGTAAACCTTAGCTTGGCCCTTAAACTAGCACTGGAGTTATATACTTAAAAACTTAAAATGTCAACATGCTCTTCTCCTCCTGCTACTCCTTTAGATGCTCTGTATAATGGCCAATCTTCATACTAACAAAGTAGCAAGAAAAATAAGAAATATTTCTTTCTTTTTTGTCCAGTTGCTTATAAACTGAAACACTTAGGAAAACTTTTTTGTCAAAGGGATAAAAAATTGTAACTGATATATTGAAAATGCTTCTAAACCTGTTCTATTCATGAGAGTGGCTTAAATCAAACTCCAGTATTATCAGACCTTGAAAAAAAGAAATAGTACTGTGCATCTCACCAGTATCCTCTTTCTTCTGACAAAAATGTCTTATTTCCAAATCAACAAGACTGGAATGCAACTAAAGGGGGAACATTTTTATTGCAGTTTGGCTTTTGTAGAAGTGAGAGCAGTTACTTGCACAAAGGAACAGAAGAAATTAAAAAAGAGATGAGTAATAAGGCAGGGTGCAGGATGCAGCATATGTGTAGTTTTCTTTGTTTTTATAATGGTAATTGAATATTAATATCAGTTTTATATTTGTCTATTGTTGTGAAATACTTGCAGTGGAAGAAAGAACTGCATTGCCTGTTACGTGGATATCACAGAAGCATACATTTATTAGCATGTAGGAATTGTAGGGGTTGTTTACTAAGATACATTTTGATTGTTTTTAATTATGTTATCCAGATTAATAAGTAGCTTACCACTCGTACTTTTAAACTAATAGATTTAATAAGGGTTGTATATTAAGCATTGCCACTCTGATCTTAATGCAATTTTTCTATACACACTTCTCAAATTTTCAGTTCAGAGTTTGTCAAGAGAAACTTTGATAACATTTCTTCTGAATCTGCTTCTGAAATACAGTAGTGTGAAAAAGAGGGGGCAGCAAATTAATTAGTGTGTAAGTGAGCCAGTTAATTAATATTACAATTAAATCTGCCTGAGGTATGCTTGTAGCATTCTTGGCAGTTCTCAAGTAATAAAAAAAAGTGTTTGCTCTCTCCCTTCTTGTCAAAGTACCACCGAAAATGCGGCTTGTCTGAAACAATGCTCATGTGAAGTTCATCAGAATGAGGCAGACGAGTGAGTTACCTTAATGTCAGGATTGTTTTGTGTCCTGCGATAGGGCTATTCTTCTACTGTTCACAGAACTCAAGTAGAATAGAAAATTTGTAATTATACACAATATGCTGCCAAGAGATCAACTTTGTTGCTTTTGGCAATCACTAATGATTTTTTGTTTTGCAAGAGCAGCATAATATTTTATTTCTGCCCCCATTTTTCATAAAAAGTTAATTTGCATACATTTCTGCAAGAGTGAACCATGTTACTATGGGAAAAAAAGCTCTGAGAGTGTTCTGAAAGAATTTACCATAAATGAAAAAAAAAAAAAGAAGAAAAATGAAATATGAAAATAAAGGTTAAGTACAATCATATAATACATTTTAAATTCAAGCCTTTATACTGAAAAAAAGAATTGTCTTTCCTCTGATAATAAACAAGAGTCCTATTTTGAGTGCCTGGTCATCATAACAGTATCTGGGGGCTAAACGCAAACAATGAGCTCAACTCATTACTGTGCTGAGTGCATTTCTCCTTTTGCCTGGTGATGTCCCCAGTGCAGTCCCCAGGCTCCCTGTCCAGCACAGCCTGACCTGTAGATTTACTGAGATCAGACAAGCAATGCAGCAGCAAATACTGAAAAGAAATAGCTTGGAAAAACAGCTTTGGAAGATTCCTCCCCTCCAAATCTAGCTCTGGGCTGGAGTCAGCTGCCTTCCTTGCCCTGAAGCTTGTCACCTCAGTCAGACACATTTGCTACCACACGAGCCCTGTGATGCAGCAGCAAGGCATCCTCATGCCATACTGACAGCATTACAGCAGACAGCAGAGATTCACCACCACACCCTACATCTCCTGGCAGGGTTAGAACTGTGATTTCATTTCTGGGCATTCAGAAGGATAGAGCCTGGGCTTGGTTTGCTTTTAGTCTGAAGGTGGATGCAGTGAGTTGCAGTAAAAATCCCTGAAGAAAGAAAGGGAGAGGTCAGCCTGGCAGCCTGAGGAAAGTTACAGCATTTCACGTAAGTGGCACTGGTTTTTAAAAAGCAGATGAAAATACCCACTTCATTGGAGAAATGGGGCAAAAAGGAAGTATATCCTGGCAGCTGTAATGCTACCATACCATGACTGCTCCTACATCCATGTGGCATTCATTGCTTGGCATAAGGGGTGAGGGATCTGTGAAATCTGCTTCATCCTTAGACATGCACCAGTGGCAGGAAGTAGCTTGGCCAGGGATTTATGGCTGAAGAGCCTGAGCCCCTGATATCCAAGCAGGAAAAAGATCCTGCTCATAAAATGTATTTCCAAATTTGCCCTTCTTTCTTGTATTCCTTATAAAGCTTTGTAAAAAGAAAATGCATTATTGCAGGTATTAAACTATTGCACACTATAATTGTGATTACTTGTGATGTTTTTGTCAGAGCTGATCGTTGTACTCCAGACAAACTAATAAAATATACATAGGAACAATTGGGTAGAGCCTGCACTTTGCTTTTTGCACTAATCTCCCTTCCACTGCATCTAGCTGGCTGCTGCTGTTGCCAGAATCATGCATAGGTCACAGGAGAACAAGAGGCACATGCACAGGAAGAGATTATAAAGACCAAAACACAAATATTTAAAGGGAATTTCAAAAGCAAATAAAAAGAAAGAATTTTTTTATTTTCTTCGCTTTCATCATTTAGAACAAAATTTTAATTGCTTTTTTTACAGTTTAAATGAGACTGGAAGACCCACAGAGCCCATTGTTTAATTCTGTGAAGGGGATCACTTCTCTCTTGAGTGGCAAGCCAAGCAGTGAAATACGATGCCCATTATTTCAGCAAACATTTCCACCCCAAACTCCCCTTTTATTGGCACCCCAGGGTGTGAAAGAGCCTGCCAGCAGGAGGAGCAGTCCTGCAGAAAGTGCTCCTTCCCACATTCCCTCCCCCGCTCCCCAGCTGGGCAGTGGTGTGCAGGAGCAGGCCGCGCAGCCCCCCAGCCCGTATGGCACAGCCACCCCACTGCAAACATGGGAAGGATGCACGAGGCTCCTGTTCCATTGCCCGTTCTGCCACACTCTTTTTTAATCTGAAATCATTGTTGTCTGCACTCATAAATCTGATTTTCAGATTATTTTTTTTCTAGTTCAATACAAACAAAATGGATTTATCCTTTTCCTTAGCTATCGGACTAAGCAGAAACTGTCCTTCTGAAAACTGAATTATTACTGCTTCTATTCTGTTCATTATGTTTCATGTATTCCCACTACTCGGTTATTGTTGGTTGCACTTTAACACTGTCTAAAAAGGAGATGGTCGATTTATGGCAAATAAAAGGTGTAAATGACTGAATCAAGGCTGTCATTGATTTCACTGAAAGCAAAATCAAAAGCTGAATCAAACTGAACAACTTTGAACTTAATCTTACAGACTATTCAGATTAAATCTTCACTGAAAACACTGGGGAACTTGGCATAAACCTATCATTATCAGAAACCCAGATTTCCATTGCAAAAAAGCATTGCAAGACTGCTACTGGCAATTAAATCTGCTCTTCACCTGAGAAGAGTTCATACAAATTGTTTAAACAAACCTTTTAAGAACACTTCATTTTAAATATATATTTGGAGGGATAGGAACAGTGAAGATGAGTTTTTCTGCTATTTTATTGTGCTATATCAACTAAATAGTACAATTAAATTTTGTGCAAAATATAATTCACAACTAAGCATTTTGTGAGTCAGTGTAGCCATGTTCGATTTTCATATCCAACAGCTCATGAGACAAGACATTAATGATTAACTTAATGTATCTGGTAAACTATAAACCGGATCTTTTCTTCATCTATGTTCCATAGGAGGTTTTTTGTATATTCAGGGTACTTTTTGTTACTTATTCATTTGTGTCTTTGGAAGAGTAATTACATTACAAATTTATGAGATGGCTATTAATCTTATTTGATTTAGGTAAGGCGAAAACTGCTATTCCATTGAATATAGGTTTTACTTAGGCAGTATTTTGCAAAGAAAAACAACAAAAAACAAATACTACAAATCAATCCAAATATCAGTCCTATATTTCAAACCATACACTATTGCAACTACCTACAGAAATACAAACACACTGTTAGTGTATGCACACTAATGAGAAGCATTTTTGCAAGAAATACACTTTGCATATGACATTTAAAGCAGTTGATTAAGGGAAAGAGATAATTAAAAGTTGATAGAAGTGTTGGATTTCAATTTATGTGCTTTCTGTATTTTGTAATTGCATTAGTGTCATACAAATATATTCCACCATTTCAGAAAGTATTAGGATTGGCTCACTGGATTACTTGCAATGAAAATATTTTAAACTATCTCTTGTAGCATATTTCTTAATATGTGGTGGTAGTTTTGTTTGTTAGTGTAGTGCACTTAGCAGCATAGAGTTTGAACATGACTAAAGGGTATCTATGAAAAAGACATGGTCAGGTGTGTCCTGGTGCAGTGAATGCTAATATGCCTTCAGTAGAAGCATGCTATGCTTTTATTTCTGACTGTACACTGAATTATTTACACCTTCAAGGCAGCTGATTGAACTGCAGCATCAGTCAATTAGCAAATCAAAAATTTATATGATTCCAATTTAGCATGGAGTCCTTCTTCCTTTTTTTTTTTCTTTTTAGATTTTCACCCTGACAGTGACAAATTACTCCTCTGCTGGCTGAGATTGGAAATTAAAAGCATTTAGAGTTGCTCATGCATTTATGCTAATGAGAACTTCTGATATGATTTGCATGCAAAAGAGGACAATCTGAAAGCTCATCAGTTTTTCATGCTTCTGCATTTTGATGTAGTAGGATTTTTTCTGTTTTCTGCAGAGCAGAAAATTTTTTCTTGAGGAAACAATACTCTATGTGAACAAAAAGAGTTTTTCTTTCAAGTGAGAAAGTTCCTTTTTTTTTTTTCCCTTTCCCCTCCAGATTCTTGTCAAATCGTTTGCTTTGCTGTTTCAGAACTGCAGCCCACATTCATTAGCATTTTAGATGTTTATCAAAGGAACGATCCAGTATCTGCCATGCAAGATTATAGCTCAAGCTTCATTTTAAATTCAGCAAGAAAAAAAGACCCGAGGACAGATGAGAAGAGGGACGTGCACTCTGACAATCTTCTTCACAGATACAGCCGAATTAATCCTATTTAGAGCAAAATTTGATTAATCACCAGAGGTGGCAGCTTTAAGTTTAGTGAAATAGTTAACTCTGACAAATTTTGGGGACCTCTTTGGCACAGCCTTTCTGGAATGCAAATAAAGAAGCGAGACATTAAAAATGAGAGAGCAGATAACTTTAAAATGAATTTTAAAAAAAGAAGAATGAAGAAGTCTTCTGCTTAGTGAGGAGATTGCTGCTACTTTTAGGCATTTAAATTTGTTCACCAACTTACAGCAATAAAAGACAAGGTGGCGAAGAAAGGTCTAGATGTAACTGCATTTAATTTGCTTTTGTAGTATATGATTTTCTATGATTCTAAGATTTTCAATGCAGGTAGCACAGTTAGAATAATTTGCTAAACAAAAAAAAGAACTCTTTTCTCTTTGAACTGCTTTTCTTGATAAGGTTGATAGGGTTACAGCTGTGTATGTTTGATATTTTTGTGAATATACATTTTTTGTTTTGAAAATGATCTTTATGACAAAAGTGATTTGAAAGACCCTAAGCATGGTTCTGCATTTATAGAAAGTTCTGGTGCTATAATACTTGCTGAATATTAGCATAATCCAGTAATTCTTTCAGACCCCAAAACCTACTGTTTAGAATTTGAATGTTAACTATTCCTCCTGTCTTATCGTTCAGCTGTTCACTGGAACAGTGCAGTTCCAATGCACTCTTTGTTTAATAAAGCAAAGAAAAAATGTGACTTTTTTTACATCTGAGTTACAGTTAAGAAATTAAATTCAGTTTGTAACATATTCAGACCATCCTCAAGAATACATTTTACATCTTGGATCATTTTTCCCCCTCAGGTACATGAAGCAGCACTGAAAATTTGCAGGATTTCAACAGCGTAGCAGGAAATTTCACCCATTCATTTCACTGGCAATGCTGCAAGATACTTCACAACCAGCACCTCTTGTGCTCTAATACCACTAACAACAGGTGTGTGTATATTATGTTTTAGTAGCATCTCCTGTCTAAAGACATTATTCTTTCTGTATGTACATCACAAAAAAATATCCACTCTTTCTATAGCTACAGCAGCTCCCCTTTCTCATTGTGTTTTCTCTTTTTTTCCTTTTGCTGAGTTGATCCCTGGTTCATGCAGTAGATGTCTGACTTCATCTCTTGATGAGACAGAGAAGAGTGTTGTAGAAGAATCAGAAAAAGGAAGCAGAATGAAGAGTCATGAAGGGAGCCAACAAGAGAAAGGACCATACAAGATCATAACTCACCTCTGGCTGTCCTCTTTGGCACAGTAGAAGTTATGGTTCAGTGTTAGAAAAAGGAGCTACCTAAAATCTCCTTGGTCTTTGATGATGAGTTTGCCTGCTATTGTTAAATCAGTTAAATGGCTACTTGTCCTTGCATTAGAACAGCATATTGGTATCAACATTCAGTCCTGCTTCTTTCAGTAGCCAGCTAGACGGCTCTCTCAAGTTGTGCCTCTGAGGGTGTGTGGTCAAGATCTCTCATTGGAATTTCTTCCTTCAAGTCAGGCACTTTGCAGCTGCAGCTACCGATATTAACTCACTGAGGTTTTGAACTTTTCTAACAGTAGACCTGCCTCACCATGGACTGAAGTGTGGCTTTCTCCTCCTTCATCTGTTTATAGAAGTGACAAGCCTTTGGCATGATTAAGTCTCAACAGTGACTGTCTTTCACTTTCCTTCCACATCTGTAGGAAGCCCTTGGGGTATGTGAATGTTTCTCTCTTCCATTAAGTGCACATACATGGCACAGAGGCAAAATCAGCAGGGAACTAAAAATATCTCCACTTGACAATATCTTGAGAGGGAACCTTGAAAACTCCAGAAAACTCCATGAATGTAATGTAAATCTTCAATGAAGTTCCTCCTCCATAAATTTCACCATAGTCTTCATTTACCACAGGTTAAAAGAAAGAGCCAGGAGAATGATGTTTTTTTTCTTTCCTTCTCTCACAAGTAAACATCATTTGCCAGGCTGATGTTACTTTTTTCTGAATGTCTCTTGCATTGCACACTTGATTGTGTATCTCTCTCCTGAAAATCTCTTTTTTTTGATAACGTAAGAAAATACTAAAATAAGCACATGATTTTCCTGACTTGACAACTAATGCATGGAGAATTGTCTCCAGAGTCTTGTCTAATTTCTGCTAAAGTGCCTTTTTTCTGCACATAGAATGAGATCTCCTGAATCAAAAAGATAATTTTTATGTTCCTAGAATTTATATGCCCATGATTTTCTTTTGTCCTTGCAACGATAGACTTCCTTTTCATTCTGAATGCATTTCTCTTCAGTAAGAGGACTTTCAAACAAGATCTTCCATTTGAAGACAATCTCAAGATGTAGTTGCTCTCATAGAGAGAGTGCTTTCTCATTCTCAGTGATCATGTTGAGGAGGATATTTTCCCTTGAGATTTCTCTTCTAAATTGCTGCTTTTTGTTCTGATTGAATATCTGAAATCTGTGAAACCAAAGATTACAATAAACAAAAGTAATCACGTTGGAATAATACAGATACTACCTCAGTCTCTCAACATAGTAGTTAGTTTCTTGTAAATGGTAAGAAACATTCAAACTTTCTCACTCATTGTTCATACAACTTGAGCTCTGTCTCTCTCATTTTATTGGCAAAAGATCATTTTCACAGGCTCCTTATGGCTTATTTTGGGAGCTAGTCAATACTTCTTCATCCTTCAACAGATACCTTGTAAAATAAATTTTTGTTCTTCAAGGAAAACAGGGAGTCAAAAAGTATAGTAAGAGAATTCAAAAGCCTCTGATCTAGAGGTTTAATTCATTTTGCATTATTTTGGAAGTAATCTTCTATCTTTCTCCTGATCCCATTTTTTGTCAGTACAGGCTCTAACTTGCCAGGCAGATGAGTTCAGCTGGGATATCTGCTGAGCCCTGAAGTTGATTCTCTTCAGGATTTGTACATTTATATGCTGGTAGATAGCCTGCATTGAAGCTAGTTCGGTGATCTAACGTATCTGTTCCCAAATGCAGCAAATGAACAAAATGAACAATAATTACCATGTCTACAGATAGTGTCTCAACAGTCAAAATGGTTGTCTGGTGCTATGATTTCACTCATCTTCCTGTGTTCAGAAGGGAAATGAGCATATTTTGCTATAAATTTACCTATTTGCAATACCAGAAAGATTGCTTTGCAATTTCCCTTCTTCTGATGGATGGTTTCTTACCAACTACCATTTTTGTTCTATGGACTACTTCAGGCCAGTTATTGCAGAATTTCTTGAGTACCAGATTTTTTTTTAATTAGTCTACTTCTGTAATGGCCTTAACTGGCAAATTGTTTGCTTTCTTCCACAGTGTTGCAAGTTCCTATTGTCTTCATAGCAGGCACTAGAGTAGAGTACGACAAAAGGAATTACTGGGAATAATTTTCCATTCTTCATTTTACATCTTAAAGCCAATGTAGACAAAGTCATGAATAGTTATAGGAAGTACTTCAGAAGTGTTGCATTATATTGCCATGTTCTCTGTGTGAAACTCCCCTTGAAGTCAATAAGAGTTGTGTATGCTATTCAGTGGCATAATCAGGCAATAAATTATGAGAGCTCTGCAAACACCAAACATAACAAGCCAGAAACAAACAGCATTAAGAAGTGACAAAAATACCCACTGTTATTCTGGTAAAGGATTAAAAGTTAATAGTTTTGAAAGCGATAAAATTCATATGTCTGGTAGGATTTGGTAATCTCTAGCAAAAGGGTTAGGGGTAGAAGTTCACCTTAATATACCACCATCACTTGCTGAGTTTCCAGCTTCATCCTCCAATATAATAAAACTTAAATGCAGATAAGATGAGATACTGGGCTGAGAGACTTGCATGCTCTGGTGTTGCAGCCTCTTCTGTTCCAGGTCTTCTAATAGGTGGCATTGCTGGGGCTCAAATGTCATTGTCAGATGTGTCTAAAAGTGATTAAACATAACATTTTAAGTCAGTAGTAAAATTACATGCTTGAAATCTCCTACCAGAAACTTTGCTTCAGGAAAACTTGACTACAAAAAATGCCCTTGCAAATATACTTTTTTTCACAGCATATTTAAAATAAAATATTGAAAAAGAATTTTCCAAGATGACCACTTTTAAATTGGCAGTCCAAGATGTAATTTACTTAAAAATTCAAAGATCCTGATGCTTCCAGCAGGAGTTCAGAAATGTGAGCCTCATGTTGACTAAACACGACATTCTGAAATTGCTCTTTCTGAACTTAAAAGCCAATTAAGAATAAAGGATCCCAGAAGTCTGAGATTGCTGTAGGCGCTAGAGCTGAGTCTAACTTACAAGTAACAAAATCTCAGAACATAGCCCTGCATCTCCTCTGAGTATGTGTAATCACAAGATGAATGTGCACTCAGTTGCTCTAGCTGTTATCAGAAACCAGCAGTTTATCACAGTGCAGTGGGAAAAGTGGCTGTGACTGCAATGGTTCTTCCACCTTCCCATTCAGGGGATGCACTCCTGTAGGTTCTTGAACAGAAAATGTTTCTGACACTTCTATCAAAGTGTTCTTTGCTGCTTGCAGAGTAATTCTGAATCCTAGGCTATGAGAAGGGATGTAGGACTAGGCTTAAGGACTTGGACTAGGCTGCTCTGCTTTCAAAGCAGTGGCAAACTGACCAAAAATCAATTGGGCTGATGTAGCCTCTTCTGACACTATTTCCTTTTTTTTTTTTTTTTTTTTTTTTTTAACCTTGAATTACCTGAGGCTACATTTCCAAGTTGTTTTATTAGAACAAAGACTCATGCCCCATTTCTGCTCCATTTTCCCCATTGTAAAAAAAAAAAAAAAAAAAGAAGAAGAAGAAAAAAATATCATTGCAGAACAGATTTCCCAAGATCCTCCAAACCTTCTCCAATGGTAGCAGCTGAACAAGTGTGCTACATTCCCTTGACAGACTTAAAGATGGCAGACAAGTTGTTTCACCACTAGTTCCTCCTATAGCTCAGACAGTGAAGTTTTTTTGTAGGTTTGGATAGCACATGGATAGGAAAAGCGCTCAACAAAAACAGGGAAGGAAATGGGATGTTACCACAGGCTGATGAGTTGATTGTCTTTCTTCCTGCCAGGCTTTAATTCTTCCCTTCCTCCAGAGAATCAAGTGCAATAAGATCAAGAGGAGGTTACTTTGTTAAGTGGAGAGCACAGGAAAGACTAATGGGATCTCAGAGGAGAGTGACCACCATACAGAGGTTGTAGAAGTCTTTCTACACAACTGAAATTCCTTCCTCTCCGTCACTCCCAGGCCTCATTGTTGGAAGACTGCACCAGAGCCCTCTGACTGCAGGAGCTGTGTTACTATCTTAATATTTTGGTTTCCCCTTAATAATGTAATTTTGTAATAATGTAATGTAAGCAGGTGATAGGTATTTTTAATTTCTGGCAAAATCAAGGTCTCTTATGTAGAGAAAGCACCACAACAAATACTGCTTTCTGATCTTTTATTTTTTGCATGCAGAAAGAAACACAGAAGTGTGTGTGTTCTTAATTGATATAAAGAAGGTAGAGGGAGAGGAAAGATATATTGTATAGCTTCCACAAAGTATTTCATAGGTCTCTATTTTTTTTCCACAATCCAATGGTGCAGTCAGCAAGGAAAGTCTGTTACTGCATTAGCAATTACAGAAGCACTCTTCTTCACTCTACAGTTCCAAAAAGACAGTGTACGTTTCTCATGTCTGAAGAAAATTATTGTGGACATTTAGTCAGCAATAGACTAAGACTTCTAAGCACGTTATACATCTACTTGAATTACTTCTATGTGTGCCAAGATAAATAGGGCTTACCTTTATATTTCTGTTTACCATTTACTGGTTTATACTGTCACAGTAGTTGTTTTTATGCGGACAAGAACATGGGGTATTTTTTCCTGTTCTGCATGTCTGTGCATAGCTGGTCACAGCTCTAATGCTTATTCTTCACAGGCACTCCTGAGCAGGCTGAAAGGCCTGAATTGTAACTAGAATTGGGTACGTGTGTGACTTTTTATAATCCTATTTCCAGGATAGTTGTATTCAGCCTTTAAGGATAGATGCTCTGTGCCCAAGTTAGCCAGAAATAAAAACTGTATTTTGTGAAAAACTCCAAGCTTTCAATACCTGTTTTGTTTCATTTTTAGATAAAAATGAGATGTTTAAAAATGTCTTTAAAAAAAAAAAATTAAAACCCATATATATGTACATACCATATACACATATTCTCAGAAAAACAAGGTAGTCTCTCATGGAAATTTTGAAGAAAGTTTCCCATAAGTCCTTCTATACAGTGTCTTGTATTTACTTAATGTGGTTTAGATTTTATGCTTGCCCAACCATTTTCTAAATCTTAGTGTAGAATAATCTTTTCAAGGCATGGTCAGATCATAATTTGTCATTTGTTTTCTAAACTCCAACCAGGCCCTCTTGTTTATTTATTTATTTATTTATTTAAATTTAATGAGTCATTTTGTGCATGTTCTTGATCTACATGAGACACAAATCTGAATCTAGCTTATTGTCCCCAGTCAAGAGATAAAGCTAATCATTTTTTATATTCCCTTCTTTACTTTGTGTAACTGTATAGTTGAATACTAGTTGTTGGTTGGTTTGTAATGATCATTTAATGAGTAAATAGAATACCTTTGAGAGAGAGGTGCTCCATCTATATTTATTTTCTGACATAACTGACAGCTAGACCGATATCTTTTCCTCCTATATTCTTTTGTTACAGCAGTACTAATCATGCCACACAGAAACACATTAGTCATTATATGTAATTATGTGCAATATGTTTACATTATAATATTTTATATTGGAGAGGCATAGGCTTCATAATATTTTTACTCCCAGTACCTCCCTGCTACAGATTATTTCAGTTTATACATATTTATAAATTATCTTTAAAAGTAAAATAGCACATTAATTGTAATAAAATGCTGATTTGGAAATAGAAGCAACTGGAGAAATGATCTAGATGATTACATAACTTCTGACAGAGGGGCAGCATATTTTTGGCGCATGCGAATGTTTATTTTGGCTATTTTAAAGTGCAAAGGGCAACCACAACTTATTAGGAAGTACTGCAATTTTTTATGTGATTAAAACAGGTCTGAACAATCCTTGATCTTTCAGAAACCTTTTAAAAGACTTATTCCTCTGTGAACTTGTTACTAATTCTGATAGCAACGTGTTTTCACCCCCTCTCATCACTACCCCCCTTTTCTTCCACTTCCTCCCCCTTTTCTCCAACCCAATTAGCAGATTAGCCAGCAGGCTGTGAAGCCTGAAGAAGTAGAAATTAAATCAACTTTTATCACACTCCAAAATAACTGGAGTTATCCAGGAGCACAGCCATATCTCAGAGAGTCCCTTGCTTAAGGACTACAAAGGGTGGGTAAGGAAATCAAAAGTGTCACCAAAAACTCCTTTCAACTTATGGAACTATCCTCTCTAAAATACTGCCCTGATGAGGCCCTGAAGGTGTGGTTAGGTGACATACTGTGAGACCAACTGATCCCTAGCAAGAGTGTGATAGGGCAGAACGAGCCAGATGAGAGGCAGAAGATAGCCACAAATAAGCACAGCTCCTACCTGCTTGACCATCAACAGAAGGAGAAGGATATCTGTGGTGTTGTTTATGTTTGTTTATGTATGTATTTATTTATTTTTAAATTGTGTGGTTACAAATGCTTGTATTGTAACAATGCTGATCAGGAGATGGAGGTGATAGATTTTAGCAGGGTGAAGCAAACTCATTACAAGGGCAATAAAGGTATGCTCAGACCAGAAGGATTTTTTCCGATGTTTGTATGTTACCACACATTAATTACCAATTACTTAATGGCACATTATGATAAATATTTTATCTGCATGTGAAATCATCTGCTGATTTTATTTCTGTGCAATACAGGCAACTTGGAGGCAACATGTGAAGGTGAAAGACCTATATCTCCCGAGTGAGATCTTGGTAGCTGTTTCAGATCTTATTTTTCATAAAGCAGATTAAATGATTATTGAAAGGGTAGTGAAATGGTGGTCTGGACTGATATGTGCTATATGAGCTACTCTTGCAAGAAACAAATAGCTCCTAAGGTTGCTATGCACTGTGAAATTTCTCTTTGGTTTTGCCTAAAAAAAACAAAAATAGATTGTCAAATGTATTTGCAGACAGGGAATTATGCGAATGTTTCTGCATGTACAATACCTGAAAATGTTGCTCTTTCTCATTTCCTCTGGTTGTTAGCTCTGCAGCTTAAAATAAATAAGTATATAAGTAAATTGTAGCACAAATGCTTCACTAATGAATTTTATTACTAACCCAATAATTCTGAAAAAGAACATTTAGTGTGAGTATCTTAGCAAGCTAATTGAGGTTTGAGGTTTCTTTTTCCTTATCCTCATGAAATTGGAGGGAAAGAGAAGATTCAAGAGTTAAAAAGATATTCCATGAACAGGAAAGAGAAGCTGAATCGTGAAAAGGAAAGACAACCAAAAAACATTTCAGATGAGCAGAAAAGTACAGGAGACATTTAACAATAATTTTCATAGGAGGTAAGAGAGAATTTTAAAATGCAGTTATTCATATTTATAGTTCACTACACATTTTTCTGTTTTGGTTTTGCATGAATTTTCTTAAAAATTATTGTACATATTTTGACTATATGTTTTCCAAGTAAGTTTGAAGAGCATGTGGGAAAATTCTGCTAAGTAACAACATCCTGCAAATTTTCTTGCGGTCCAAGTTACAACACAGAGAAGGTCAAGTTAAACACATATAGAAACATGGAATAATTTGCCATAAATAGTAATAATGAAATGTAATCCCATTCCAGCTATGGGGAATATGCCAGTTCCCAGACCTTGGTGGCTTATTTTTATGCTTAAGGGGAAAGTCCATTTTTACAAATCTACCCAGCTACATATTCTGACATCTTGTAGTTCTTCTGCTTCAGATAGCCTGCTGTGGCAAATTATTTCATGTCAGACAGAGAAACTTTATTTTTAAACATATTTATAAGTTATAAAAATTAACTTTTAATGGGACACTGATGTTAATCGTCTCTAAATTTATAAAAAGTTCTGTTGTACAAAGAAAATATAAAGGAAAAGGAGTACAGGGGATGATTGAATTTGTACCATTCTTCTGCTATATTCCACTTGTTCTTTTCATTTCCTTACACAATTATTTAGTAGCAGCCTCTGGTAAAATCTTACACCTAAAGCGCTGTCATAAAATATTCAGAAGTTACTATGTTTTAATACTGCTGAGTAAGTACTTTGTTTTTATTCTCTGGTGATTATAGCATGAGCTGTATTCGTACAACAGGCTAAACAACAGTACAAAAATACAGACTTTATACTTAAAGTTTGAGAACAACATGCACACACAGTTCTGGGGGCATGTAAATCTTGAAAGGCCTTAGTGTCAGCAGGTACTCTGGCAGGTTGAAGTCTCCAGGGAATGGCCCACTGCGAAGCAGGGAGAGAGGAGAAATGCAGAGCTCTGGCACTTTATAGCAAAAAGTACTGTACATGTCTTTTTGGCAGAGAGCTGCTCTTTTTGATTACTCTCCCAGAATCTTTGCCCTGGCAGACTTCAGCTGTGCTTTCAGTCCGTTCCATGTGCTTATGACACAGCTTAGGCAGAAGGATAACACACTTAATATTTGTATAGGCACATTTAAACGCTAATTCTTGGGAGCTCTCTATCTCTCCCCTGCAAATGGGCAGCCAGGTAGGAACTGCCTGCTAATTTTCAGAAGTGCACAGTTCCCAGAGAGTTGTTTCTCTTTCTTTACTTGCCTCTTCCTAGAGGCAGTTTCCAGACTCTTCTTCTATTTATGATGGCAAATACTTTTCTGACCATAAACAAAGAATTCCTTGTTATACACCAAATACTAGCCAGAGTTTTTGCAGCACATTGCATCAGTCAGACATTTAGGACTCCTACCTCCACGTTCAGAGTATTGAAAACACAAAATTTTGCATGCCTCTTGAGTACCATGCTTGAGCTCATATGATGGTAGACTGAGATCTGATTTGATTAAAAAGACTTGTATGGAAAGAAATACAGGGGTTTATTTCAGGCTCTTAGCGGCACATGAATTTATAAGTGGGAAATATTCCATCTTTCAGCACAAATCTTGAAAACAGACTGCTTCTAACCCATACTCTACTGTTATCTCCTCTGCATGGGAACAAGGAAATTTCCCAAATGTTTTGGGCAGAGAGGCCTGCTCTGAACTGCCATGGAAGAGCTGAGGCTTGCAGATATGATTCAGATTGTAGACACTAGGAAGGAGAAGTATAACAAAGCTTATTGTGAGAAAAAGGAAGCATGTGGTCCACACTTCTCTAGCTACTTCTATACATACCAGTTCTGAGATATTAACAGGGGCTTTGAGAAGTAAGTGATTACATGACCTCTTTCACCCAGCTCCCTTTCAGTTCTCATGGCTGATATTGAGCTTCTGAGGCTTTACAGCTGCTATTGTTTCCAGAAAGTTTTAAATGACAATTAAACATTAGGGATGGAGAGATAAATGAAATACTTCAGGGTTTGCTGTGTTCCTTAAGAGTACTGATTAAGTCTAGACCAGCTTTAAGCAGAACAATTTTTCTGGAAGGCTTAATAAGGCATAAGTCAGTTTAATACTGACTGACTTATGGAGATATGCCAAAATCTGTAAAGTTCCTCCATTCCTGAGATCCTAGGAAAGAAGGAAAGAAGCTATGTACTGAGGAGCAATCAGGTCTAGGAAAAGACATTCTGCCAACTATGTAGTGTTTTGTTCTTCTATTACTCTGACATTAAGAGAACAGTCATCTGCAGTCCTATCTTCTATGTCTCATTGTGCTGACTGCAGTACCTGCCAGCAATATATGGGCCTTTCATTTCCAGCAGATGCTGGACACAAACATCCTTTGGATCCTAACCTACCACGATAAGTAAAAACCTAAACATTAACTTCACCGAAGTTAAAGCAGAATAGCTTCTGAAGGAAGGTATGATATTCAGATGTGCTGACACCTTGAAATAGTTATGAAAGAGCACATCAACTCATTAACCAGCTGCATCCTGATTGCTATTATCTGTGGTTATTATTATGCTTTTTCAGTGAGAAAAGATTTTACAGTGGCAAAGACACCTTTTCCCAAATCATATTTTGATTGCATGTCATTAGAAACTTAGGTAATCACAGTTATTTGAATGAAACTGTATATTTTTCAATACATTTTGTTTTCATCCTCACCTCCCAGCCCATCATTCTGCAGACTTCTGGAGCACAAATTCTACAATGTTTTTTTTCATAGCCCTTTAAGGCTTTCTGCTTTATCTCATCAGCACCTTTCAGAGAAGTGCATAAAGGTGTTGTAACTGTAGTATTTTGGCACTATAAGTAAATTATTAAAAAAAAGGAAGAAATGAGTTATCAAGCAATACAATCTTTCTTTTACTTGGATTTTAAAATATTATTAAAAAGGAACAGCTTTTCACATGACATAAACCAAGAGCTTTACTTTCAGAAGCAAATCATAAAATAAAATATCTGTCAATACTGTAAATACGAAGTGATCTTTGTTTTGAATGGAGTTTTTACAAGAACAGTGTAAATAATTAAATTTGCATTTTATGTCTACTATGAAGAAACATCTTCTTAAGAGGCAGTACAATTTGCAGATTTTTTTTTTTTTTTTTTTTTTTTTCATTCTTTTAGTCTTATAATTGCCTCAGGAATTGGTGCTCTCAGTTTTCATCCTGATGTACCACTATTGACCGTAAAGGAGTTACTCTAGAATTACAGAAGCATAAATAAAATGAATGATGCTCCTTCGACTCTAACCTTGTTGCTCAAGGAAAGGAGAGGAAAATGGAAACTCTCTCAACCCTGGAAAGGCAATGTTTACATGCTGTGTGTCTACTCAAACCTTGGAAAGAGTGATGCTTTTGTATATACAACACACTGATGGCCAAAGCAGCCAGCAAGGAGGCAAGCAGCTTAACCACTACGTTTTGATAATTCTGCTTCTCCTTGCAGGGAACTCCACACAGGGTGCTTGGAGGAGCTCAGTGGTAACCACTTTCCCTTTGCATTCCTGCAGACATTACAAAGCAGCAGGATCCAGGTCTGCTCCTCGCCTGGCCTGCTCCAGGGCCCATTGCACCCTGCTGAGCTCAGCAGCCTGCCTGCTACCAGCCAAGCTTCTGTCCCTCAGCCGTAGCAAGGTTATGGTGCGAGCAGTCACCCAGCAACCTTTGCCCATCATCAGAGAGAAAATCCAGCTCCATTTGCAAGCCAGAGCCTCTCAGGTGGGATTTATATCTCTGCGGAGGCAGCAACTCCTGGCTGCTTGTCTCTGCTGAGTTCAGCAGGAACCTAGCACCTCTGGCCAAAATAGATCGCAGCTGCTTCCACCTTCTGGCAAGTACTCTGCCATACAGAAGAAAGCACTGGTATTTAACTGAAGAAAAAAATAAACAAACAAATAAATAATAATAATAATATTTTTTTTTCTCAAATAAGCACAATTTAAAAATTAATTATGTTTCACTTACCTTTTGCAAATGAGGCTCTCAAATGCAAAAACAGAATAAAATATTTCCACAGTGGAAGATAGCTGGCATGTCTGAGATCACATTTATGTGACTGGCAGAATTAGATCTGTTAAATCTCATCTTCTGAAGTTAAAGAAGCCATCCTCCTTATGGAAAGTATTCAATATTTAATGACCACTAAGGCATCTTTCATAGAATCATAGAATCCTCAGAGTTCGAAGGGACCTTTAAAGGTCATCCCTTGCAATGAACAGGGACACCACAGCTACATCAGGTTGCCCAGAGCCTGATCCAGCCTTGCCTTGAAAGTCTCCAGGGATGGGGCATCTTTGTTGAATGCGAATTTTAAAAATGTGTCATGGAATGGAATGTGTCAAAACGGAATGTTAGTACTTAGAAGAAAGTAAATGAAGAAAATTCTGTTCAAGTACGGAAGATCCTTATTACTGATAACTCCTTTAACTCCTGAAATTCATCTTTATAGTGTGTGTAAAAACTTGTGCATGGGCATTTGTGTGTGATCATAAGCAAGGCATGTGCCCTAGAGGGATTCACTTAGTTTTATTGTACAAATTTTGACTCATTAGCTCAGATCTTATTTTCCAGTTTCTTTAAGATCTGAAATCCATGAAAGAAACATCAACAGTAGTTTAGGAGACAGTTTTCATAACAACGGAAGATTCAGGGATGATTCTCAGAAAATCCTGCTGTACAGTTCTGTGCCTATCCTAGCATCACATGGCCAAGTAAATATAATTGAGCTTTTTCATCATTCCAGAGTCCTTATTGTGCCTTCCGATAACTGCATCTGCATGTGTATCTTTTACACATAAAATATTTGAGATTGGTAGTTTAACTGTGCTAAATACTATTGAATAAAATAACTGTTTAACATGATCTTACACATCAGTCAAAACCAGGATGGGTGGCTTTCTGTGGGTATCTAGCTATTGCTTTTCCACTTAACTTGTTGCTTTCAACTAGTAAAAATAATGATCAGACTGGTGATACTGTATTTTAAAATATTTTAAGGTATCACAGAATCACAGAATTGTAGGGGTTGGAAGGGACCTCCATATATCATCAAGTCCAACCCCCCTGCCAAAGCAGGTTCCCTATAGCAGGTCGCACAGGTAGGCATCCAGGCAGGTCTTGAACATCTCCAGAGAAGGAGACTCCACCACCTCCCTGGGCAGCCTGTTCCAGTGCTCCGTCACCTCACTGTAAAGAAGTTCTTGCGCACATTGGTGCGGAACTTCCTATGCTGCAGTTTCCAGCCATTTCCCCTTGTCCTGTCTCCACTCACCACTGAAAACAGTCTGGCCTCGCCATTCTGCCCCCCACACCTTAGATATTTATAGACCTGGATCAGGTCCCCTCTCAGTCTTCTTTTCTCAAGGCTGAACAGACCCAGTTCACTCAGCCTTTCTTCATAGGAGAGATGCTCCAGGCCCTTCACCATCTTCGTGGCCCTTCGCTGGACTCTTTCCAAGAGATCCTTGTCTTGTATCCTTGTATATTAAATAGTAGATGAAAAGATTCTCCAGGGACACACAAAATGTTTTTGTAGACATATACATGAGATTGTGTTTATTCATTTTGTGGAAAGCTCTGATCTGAATTACTACCCTATGATGTTCAGCAATAGAGAAATTAGAAAAGGTAAAAATTAAATAGATAATTTCAGAAGAATTCTTAATGAGCACATGCTCACAAAGTACACCGGATTAATATAAGATAATGTGTCTTCTTAGAAAACTGGAGGCAATTTATGAAATCTAAGATAATGCAACAGCAAATACAAACTACAGATTTAACTGAAGGTAAAACAATACTGAGAATTGCCTCTTGGCATCACAGAGAAATAGATCATAAATATACTGGACAAAAAGATTTAAGACAGGTTCCAGACAAATGTGTGGCAACCATAGTTATAACAGAAGACTGCCTGATGCTTCAGAAATTGTGCATAAACTAAATTTAAAATGTTCACATATAGATAAAGCAGGACTTCTTCCTCAAGCTATTCTTGGTGATGAAGTGGGCTTTCTAAAATACAGCCAGTATATTCATAGAGGGCTTCATACAGACTGGTGTAAGGGAGCCCTTCTGTTAATTCCTCAGCAAGGATGTCCACTTGAAGGGGCAGATAGTTTAGCAGTTTGTTTTGTGTTAGATCTGCCACCATCAGTAGCACCAATGAGCAAAAGCCATTCAACACCTACTTTTTTGGTTCTCTGCTCGCGAGTGATGAGATAGAGCTCTGGTTTAAGAATAAGGCCAGTTTAACAGCTTGAGAGGATTACTGTGCATTTTCACAGTAAGGTGAAAGGTTGGGGCCTTCCTTGCTGATTGAACTTTGTGATACTTTCTGCAAATAGTTTTTCATAAACATGTTATTTCAAAATTGATTAGTTTTTCTTAAATCACTCTATATCCTTCTTCTAAGCTCAATTTTTCAAACACATTGTCTAGAATTTGCTACCCTGTTCTTAATTATCCATCAGCCAGCTTTCCCCTTATTAATTAATGCTCAAGTTTTAGCAGCAGCTTGAACCGGGTCACTGTTCACATGTTGATGCACAGATGCAAAGGGGTTTGTGAGTGACAGGATGAAAATTAGGCACCATCTTGGCATGGAGTTTCAGAAAGATGTTAAGAAACCTCTCTGCATTTCATATTGGAATCTATTCCACATCTCTGAGTACTGTATATACTGTACAAATGCTTCATTTTAAGTCTGCCAACATTGCTGCTCCAATTTGTCAATCCTGGAATTCTTTTTAGTAAGTGCTACAAATGTACGACTCATCATTGTTATTATGTTCCATTAGAACATTTGCTGGTTTTGAGTTCTGTCAGATATGTATGATAGCATTTGATCAATCACTGCTGAAATGATTCACTACAAACAACATCCAATTTCTTGAAGTGCTTTCTACTGGTATTGATAAGTATCAGGAGTTTAAATGCAGTGCTGCCTCTATGCACTCAGTCATATTGCTTGTTGCAAACATTTGGAATGAGATTGGTATAAACTACTTAATTAATCATTTTGGATTGTAATTTTTCCTGTCACTCAGGGATTCGCCAGTTTAATTTCACAATGATATTTTGTTAGAAAAGGCATGGTATCCTCTGTTGCATGGTTGATTTGGTGACTTGTTTCCTACACAACAGTGCTTCAACTGTATCAAACCTCAATTTGTATTTGAGGCTTGCATTTCCTTCACTTGTACGGTATGTTCTGCACTTGAGTTGTAGCAACAGGCAGGATATGGCTTCGTAAATATGCATACAAACTCTCTTGTGCAAGCCATTGATCCATAAAGTGTCCTGTAGAGCAAAACCTGAAAAACAGAATGCTTCACCTTGTAAATATAGCTCTTCATAGATTATCTCTGGTAAGTACCGAGGAAGGGAAAGAAGCAAAAAATTAAAAACAAAAAGAAGTGAAGATAGAACTTTGGGAAAACTCTGAGATATTTTTGCAATCCGCATTCTGTTAGAGCTGTAAGTGCTTCAGCTGAAAGATAACAGGATTTCTTAATGATTTCTATAAATCACACTATCTTCTTTATCATAAAAAAATTAATTGAGTATCAGTTAGAGCCTTCTAAGGTCTATATAAAGATGAAGTCAATAAAGAATTATATTCTACAATATATTCTGAAGGCACTACTTTTGCCATGTTCTACTTGCAGTTACACAGTAATACATTTTTTGTCACTTCCCTGTTACTGTGGAGTGTTATCTTATTTTCAGCTGATCATTTATATTCATTTACCCTCACAGTGGACAGGAAAAGACCTTAGACTTAAGATTTTTATTAATCCATTGCATTACTAAATCACCTAGGAAATCCAGTGGAGGACAAATTTGATTTGATTGAGGCCCTGCTCAAGCACAGATCCAAAAGACTTACAATCTGAATTTAAGGGAGAATTGGAGCCAAGACACAAAAAGATTAAGCAAGGGAATTACTTTTGTTTTCTTTAACAGAAAAGGAAAAACCAATCAAGGGATGAATAAGAATTCCTTTTGGCAACTCTCTGGGAGACAGATTTTAGAGAGGTAGTAGAGCAACCATGACAGGTTCAAGAGATCAAGGAAAATGATATTTTAAGAGGAT
Source organism: Lagopus leucura (assembly GCF_019238085.1). Lineage (NCBI taxonomy): Eukaryota > Metazoa > Chordata > Aves > Galliformes > Phasianidae > Lagopus > Lagopus leucura. The sequence goes on along the minus strand of NW_024962252.1, from coordinate 53,203,004 downwards.
GATCAGCTGTCCTGTGAATACCTCAGCTCATAAAGAATAGAGACAGGCTGAAGAAAAAATAAAATATAGAGGCTAAAATTTCACCATTTTGAGTTAGTTTGTTAATTCAGTACTCTGTGAGGCATTGCTTAAGAGTGCAAAAGGATAACATGATACCAGACACATCCAACAGTCTCAGATTTTTCCTTAATATTGAGTATGAAAGCATTTTGTAACTGCTTGTTTTAAATTCCAATTACTTTATTTGGGCAGCTGAAAATCCAGCACAATGAAAAGTAAATAGATATTTATAAAACAGTAAATAGCCTTCTATCTTTTCCTTACCTACAAAAATAATTAAAAAATAAAAAAAAATCAAAACTTTAGAGAGTTCTCTCTGACATCTCTCTGCTGTCACATATTACTTTTTCTGTCATTAGTTCTTCCTGCCACTCATTGTAATGTGTAACAAGGATCCCATTAGCAATGCCACTTCTTCCACCATTCTCCTCTCTGAAAACAAAACTAAGTGATTTTCTGCATTACACACACACACACACACACACAAACAAACAAACAAAAAACCAAACAAACAAACAAACAAAAAAAACCCTACCCTACTTCTGTATTAAGGATCTTAAAGTGACTTATAAATAAATGTGCCAAATATCTGTGGTGAAATTCAGATCAGAAACCAGAACTCCTCTTCTAAAAATCCTTTTCTTTCTTTTTTTTTTCTTCCCCAGGTTACAGCTTTTACCTCATAAGCTTTCTTTGCAACTCTAACAAAGAAGAGCTCACAATACTTTTCAAGTCCTGTCCAGCAAAGAATATGAAATAGAAATGCAGGGTGCAAAGGAAATGTCTCCAAAGAAGCAATAAAACATCTTATACAGCTACTTTAGACCACTAAAATGTACCACAGGCTTCTCCAAACAGTTCTAGCAGACTTTAAAGTTACTACTTCCTGCAATTCAGCTTTGAGAAATTTCCCTTCAGCAATCAAATTGTACCTCCTTTCTGGCACAAGTAGCGATAATTTACACTTCCATGCCTTGATATAACTTAGTCATGCTGTGCTCTCATCCAAATTGTGGCTTGTTGAAACAGGACAGAAAACTAGGAGTTCTTGCAAACTGGTACACTGTTTCAAGACAGTCTGGAGTCCTCCAGCCTTGGTTTCCCCTTTCCTCAAGCCTCTTGCTGGCTACAGTTATTAACAAGTGATATGTTTAAAACAGGGACGGTCACCTAGCAACACAGCTAACTAGTGTCCCGTTCAGTTGGTATTTCATTTTTTTTCAGCTGAATCCTGGGTTTTCTTGCAGTTTTTGCATCTTTTGGTTTTATCATTCTTTGTGTCATCTATTACCTCCTTTCCATTTTTACCCAGTCATTTCCTCTTAGCTTCCAGTCTGCTGCCCAACAGCCTGCTGCTCGTTCCTTCACCATTTGGGGAAGGCAGTGGTACAACAATAAATCAGAAAGTCTGTTGCAATCAGCAAGGTTAGGAATAGAAGTAGCCGTGGAAATTGGAGCAGTTGGGCCCTTGGCCACTGAGGAAGATGATCAACTACATCCCTAACTCTCTTCTTCACTCAAGACAATGTACAGTCCTTCCCAGTGATATGGACTATAGCCAAGAGTTTATTGATATTTTGAAAAAGGAGGGGTGGAAAAAAAAAGAAACAGCATTTTTCCGGATTTTAACTCAGGACAATCCTGACTGTGTGCAGGCCTGATCTAATCCAAGATGATGGGACATTCCCTGGGACCTTCTGTCAGCCAGAGATATCCAACTGTCAGATTTGATTTGGGGCACTTTCACTCAGCATGTACTCTTCTCTCTTTCTTGCTTTAGCTTTTTCTCTGTGTTAAATAAGACAGACAGTGTTGTTTCAAATCCACAGAGGCAAATGCACTTTCCATCTGCTTATCATTATGGTGAAGAAAAGAGGAGCTAAATTAGAGGCAACAAGTGCAATAGTAAGCAGCAAAACAACGGGAAAGGTGTAGTGAAGAGTCAGTCATTTTCAGGTAAATGGAGCAGTATCATCAACTCTGTATAAAGTCCAAAGTTTATGGAACATCACAATCTATATCTCTGAAAAATCAATATTTACATCTAACGTACCCTTTTCCCATGTCTGGCGTAGCCTGTCAGCTCTGTAAAACTTTGATGTAGCAACTCATATTAGTTTCTGAAAGTGCTCTTAATATGCAGCTAACTGAGATATTGGACCTGCCTGCTTACCCATTTAGCAGTTGCAAGAAAACCTCACAATATGGAAAACACCTTACAGTTGCAAAAAGACACTCATGCCATTCTGTGACAATATAACACACAGAAATCTTCCTCTAAAATGTGAAAAATCATATGCTTCACTGTTACAAGGGCTTCCAAACTTTCAAGCACAGATGAAAGTGCAAAAAAAAAAAAAAAAAAAAAAAAAAAATCACTCTTCGAGCTGGGTGAAGGAATGATCAAAGTTCTCTGAATATAGAAATGTTTCTGTCATAACCTCAATCTCAGACTGAAAAGATCTGAAGGTAACAATCAGGTATATCTACACATAGATTTACATGGTATGTTCCATACAAATGCACAACCTTCAAAGAACATTGAGAAACAAGACAGAGCATTTAAGAATCAGAAAATGTCAATACAGTTGAATTATTATTGTAAATCAACAGAAGATATAGCTTCTATTAAATAATTCATGCAATAATGAAATTAGTTGAAGGAGGAAAATTGTCTCCGGTAGCTTATTAAATAGACTGCAATCAAGTAATCTTATCTTGCCAAAATGTGATCACAATTTAAAATTCAGCCAAAGGTAATATCTAGAAGATGCCAACTGATTACCACTAGGTTAATAACTGTTACTCCTTTTCATACTGTTTTGAAGATCAGCCATAGAAGAGTAGGAGTACAACTGTGCATGAAAGATTTCAGTTGGAAGAAGCTTTGGATACAATCTTCCAGAAGGAACCAACACCTTGTAAGGATAAAATTAGAGATGAGACGTTAATTTTTGAAATCCAAATCTGTTGCTAAAATGTGAATAAACAAAATGATCTGCCAATTTTATGACCCAAATGAAAGCAAACAAAAAATATAAGAAAAAAAGAGGAAAAAAGAATTTGAAAAGTGAAGGTGAAATACAACTAATAATTAATTAGCTGATTGACAGTTTCTGAATATGCCATATATTTAAGCTACTGCCTCACTAAAAATGTGCTTTATAAAAAATAAAGACCAGTTTGCAATTAAAAAGTGTATGTTTACTTCTCTGTTCTCACAGATCCATGTTTAAAAGCATTGGTTTTTCAATGTAATTAAGTATTTTGCAGGAAAGAAAGAAGTCTTAGGTAGAAAACAGATGCTTCTATGCACAGTGCTTGACTTGGATTAATATTCATTGAGTTTTAACACTTATACAACCTTGGTTGTTCATGCAGCATTAAGCTGAACTACTGACATTTCAAAGGATTTGCCAGGTTTTTATAAAGTGACTAGAAGTTAAAGGAAGCTGGATATTTCCCAATTGAAACCTGATCGAAATATATTCTCTTCTACCCCACTTGCATTTTCAAACTATAATAATCTTCTTTAAACAATATAATTCTTGTAGTGACCACCTGTCTTTAGCAGTCAGGAAACAGGGAGCAGACCATCTCTATTTCAAGAAAGACAAACCTAGGAGGAATGAACTGTATTGGACTGAATCCTAATATTAGCCAGGTTATCTTAGAAAAGATATTGGCAATTAGCAACCTGTAAGATACAAATAGAAGAGGGTCATTTATTCATATTTTGGATAAAGGAATGTATCCATTTTTTTGGGTCTGAGCCACATACAAATATAAGTCATATTTAACTAATAATTTTTTAGCAAAAGAAAACAAGAAACCACATTCCAGTGTCAGAACAGTTCATCCTGACATTTCTTAAATTTTAAAACCTTTGGATTCAAGGGCCAAGAAACTGATCTGTATTTTGGTGCCAAGAAGGAAGCCAAAAAGATGTTTTCTTTTCACTCCCATTAAACAAAAGCACACATTGCTACAGGAACATGGCTACCTCAACTCTCTCAGAGTGCTTTTGTCCAGAAATTTTAAAGCTATCCTTTTACTGTCTTTCTGATTATTTCACAAGATTCACACAGTAGGGAACATTTGGACCTATCTGCAGTGAGGATGATCTTAGCACTGATTTCATGAATCTCATCCCTGAGGGCTCGGTTGTCCAAGCTCAAAGTAATAATCCCTTCCATCTCACAGATAGCATTTACTTAAACTATTTGGTGCTACAAAATTTTAATTTTCCTAACAGGTAGCAAAAGCCACCTAATAATTATGAAATATTTTATTTGATCTGATAACACGTTTATTTTTCTTCAGTTTGCTTAAATTTGTTAAAAATTAAAAGTTTTTTGAAGGACTGTCAAAGAATTGTTATAATTCTAATTGTAAGTGACTTGCACTGAAGCTTTATACCTCTTCAGTACTCAGTGAAGCATAAGTTTTATGCATTGTGTTGTCTTTCCCCTAAAAAGAAAGATTCAGGTCTGTGTGGGAACAAGAATTTGGCTTTCTCTATTGTCTGCTGGTGAAACAATGCAGTACCAGGCTGATACATCAACTTCCAGCTGGCCAAAAGAGCTTTCTTCCAACATCTATGGATGCGCACTGTTTATGAATATGTGAAATATGCTAAAGCTTGTACTCAAGTGTTTAATTTTGGTTTGCTATTATTAAGTAGAACAAATAACTTTTGGCAGTCTTATTAAAGTTGCAGTGAGACCAGTAGACTAAAAAAAACCCAGAGAAATACAGATGAGTAAAAGTCTAGAAAAGTGTGGATACAAGCAAGATGCATTTATTCATTAAATATTCCACCTTACTGTACAACATTTCTATTGCTGGAAAACTGCTCTCATATTGATGTAGTTGATAAAATGCTGTCTTAAATTCAAGCATTTATTTTTAAAACAGATTCTGTGATTTCAAATTTCTATTTAAATAAGAATTGCTTTCTGGGGACATCTTCTACCTGAGAAAGTTAAATGCATATCATTACATTCCTTATATTTAATGTAAAGGTAATTTATTTTTATTGATAAAACATATTTCTTCAGCCACAACTGTTACTTGTTAAATCAGTGTTTCTCAAACAAATTTAGAAGTTTTATTAATCAAGAATAACATTCTCTATTGAGTTCACTCCTGCTTTTATGCACAATTAATGAACACAATTTCTTCAGTGATAAAATAAATGTTTATTATCTTCAAATGCAAGGAAGAGAATGGGCCTAACCTATCAGGTCCTTTACAAGAAAACAACTCACAACTTGTATTCTTTACCATCCAAAGTGAAAATGTCTTTGCAATATATTTTACCATGGTAACTAATGGCATTAAAATATCCTGCAAGTTATGCAGAACAGAAATGCTAGCTGCCTGCTTTAAAAAACTATTGCCTGAAATTAGTTGAAATATATTTTAGGCAACCTCTTGTGTATTTCAAAATATTAAAAAATCATTGTTTATTCCCAGTTACTTCAGACTGAACGGTCTGAAAATCAACTACATTTAGAGTTCATTAATTCAAATAGTGGAGTGTTAACTCAATTATATTTGCCTGATTAAGATAATTGTAAATTGAGTCTTCTAAAATTATTTCTCTCTGTTGTAATTTGAGCTGAGTTTGACTAAAATAAGATCTTATTGTGAAAAAATGGTTGCCTTACTTATCTTGTATTTTAGTTTCAGACTTCCATTTTTCTTTTTAGCAAACTGATGCCAAAACCCATTTGTTTCCCAACACACTCTTATCTATCTTATCTTAATATTATTCATTCTCCACATTCATTTTCATAAGCTATTTTCTGTTTTTTTTTCATGCCTGATTTATATTTTAGATATTGCTACAACTCTGCAAAAACAAGAGCCTGGGAAGCCACTGTTCACTGAGGTAGTACATGCTATGAACATCCTCAGGAAAAAGCCTGGTACAGCTCTACCTTCCCTTTTCCATTGCAGATTAGAAGGAATTATTTGGAAGAATCTTACACCTGCACATAGCAAAGCTGATGTGATTCTTTTCAGTTTCACTCTTGTATGAAGCAGTGGAAGTGGAACAACCAATATCCTCGCTCCCCAAGCAGCATCACCATGAAAAGGGCCACTGAGCTAGCCCTAAGCAATATGTTGTCCAGGTCTTCCTTAGAAATGCAGTGCCAGATATCTGTGCTAGTGCTTTCAAGTTTCTTCTTTGCTGAGAGAGGTCCTTATGTAAATAGTTCTATTTATTTGTCTTTTTTTCTTTTAAATGCCTAGTCAGGTCAATCACAGTATTTTGATACTTACGCCATCCATCCAAGCTTAACATCAAGTGGTTCTGTAGGAAGAGGAATATAGAAAGGTTTTCAGAATGCTCTTCAGCCTCTAGGAGGAATTTCGTGGTAGGCTGAGTTGATTGCAATTTATTCCTTGTCTAATCATGTTTCTTTATGCCTGAAGTACTTCTAACAGAGAAGATTATGTTTAAGCTAGAGTACATGGAAAAATGCTTGGAAAGCCCCACAGAAACATAAAAGAAGATTGTTCAACGAGCAAGAGGGGAGGGCATGAAAAAGCTTTGTAGAGACATGAATTCCTGACCAAATGAGTCTACGCATCTGGTATGTCTGGAATGCTTAATATCCAATACATTGGGCAACTGCTGCTTGGGGAAACATCTGAAACCATAACTATATTACAATAAGCGATCTTTGTACCGATTCTAGTAGAATGGTGTGTATTGAAAATAGGGTTCAGTGGATGTGTATACCTAACATTGTTACAGTGAGTGCGTTTAGAAGATATTCTTGGAAGTTCTTACATTTATTCAAAAGAGCAGAGATTTCATGCTGTCCGTATCCAACGTTGAGAGTATTTTCTTTAGATTTATGGGGAACTTCAGCATTATTGTTTTATCATATTCAATGTCTACACAGTAGAAATGCATTCAGCTACTCGATATTATGTAAAATACATTGTTGGCTCATATGCTCTTGCTCTTTTTAAGCATCAATAATACAGATATGCACTACAGGTTTAATATGGGTGCTTTAATAATAGGTTTAAATCTGAGACAGGAATGCTCAAATTAGTACTTAAATCCATGCAGTGGACATTTACACATATAAATGTCCATGTAAGTAGTAACCAAATGCGCAATTTGAATGTCCTATTAAGGTGCCCATATTTGAAAAGATGACTTCTTGGCATTTTTGGCAAAATCCAGCAACAATGCAGGATTTTAATTCAACAGTACTGTGAAGACTTTGATTGTTTGCTTGTAAATAAATACATACATACATACATACATACATACATACGTACATAAATGTGGATTTTGTTCTATATTTACTTTCAACATTTGACATGGTCTTGCAATTACTGAGACAGCACCTTAACGTTGTTACCTAACATCTAATACCTAACAAAAGCATCTGATGAAAAAAAATATTCTAATATCTCAGGGTATATATGGAAGTTTTCCATATTTCACTGTGAAGAATTACAAAATGCAGTATCACAGAGTGCTGCAAGTTCAGTACCCACTGAAGCAAAGGAGTTAAATAAGCTTTCTGTTTTATGGACCCTTAAATTGTAAGTGATGTTCTGCATTGCACATTACGAGTACAGCAATGAAACAATGTATGTAACATTTTTCTAATTCTCTACAGAATCTGAGCAGGAACCTGAAAGCCTAGTAACCTCAAAGGAATGAGAGCATCTGACACACAACCATAGTCAGGGTAGATACATTAAGATTATCCATCTCTTTGGAATATTTACAGAAATGACCACAAAAGTAACATGAGCCATTTTAAAAAGGTCTCCCAACTTTATTATTTCATAAGGAAATAAAATATTTTTTGGCCATGAAGTCTAATGCATTTCCTCTTTCTTAAAATAAGTAAAATGATTCAAAATAAAATAATCCTAAACCAATGAAGAAAGCATAAGGAAAAGAGTCTGCCAGTTCATAATGGAAAGTATTTTGTTGCTTTTATTTTAATTATAAAAGCAGCACAGCAGTACCTGTTCTACGATGAACCATGTCAAGGTTTAGCACAATTTCAACAACTTCAAAAGCAAGCTTGAGCCAACAAGCCTTTTCAGGGATTAACATTTTTAACACAAACCACTCATTTGTCACTGAAAGCTCTTGTTTTAAGCTTGTATTTCATTCCTGACTTAAGTACTTAAGTATTTGAGAGGTTTGTACAGCGTTTGTCTACTGTTTGACTTTCAAAACTTCCTGTCTTATCTCAGTTTCACTTGTTCACATCCCAGTGAAGACTGTGAGCCATACTGTGAGCCATGCCAATTTTGCTTTCTTCAGCATTTGTAAAGTTTTAACTAGATTTACAATAGGATGCAAACTAATATAAAAATTGTAATAAAGGGAATACTGACATAGGCGTGAATGTTTTCTGGAGTCAGACTGATAGTCAAGTTTCAGTGTGCTAAAGAACAGTGTTTCTATGTCACCCTCACTGCAGTCTGTTGGTGTTAATTTTTTTTAAGTCTCATTCAAACAAATTACAAGTCATCTTTTTTGTTATAATGTTAAACAGGTAAAATAATAAAATCAACAGGAAAATTAAAACTTAGTTTTCTGAATCTTTGTTGCTCTGGTCATAAATCTGGATACGCCATCCAATGCTTAAACAGATTTTTTCTATATTAGTAATGAAGTAACATTAATAAATGAGAAACAACTTAGGAAAATGCTGGATTTTTTTTTCTGAAGTTGGCAGAAGTTTGCCTTCAAGACCTATTTTCATCTCTCTTATTTAATTTTATTTATAGGATGATACAAATCATTGTTACAAATCTCCATTATTTATTTTGTATGTTTATTTTTAACTCTTGAATTAGATCAAGAAGGACTTTATTTCAGCAGGATCACATGACATTTCCTAGGAAGCTCCAACAGATTCCATCCCAGAGTGTGGACTCTTCGTTTCAGTGCACTACATTTCATTTTGAGACAGTTGCGTGCTTTCAGGTACAATAAAGATGCAATTTAAAATACTTGCTGAGCAACAACCAGTGAGTAACAGCTCTGCTATGTAAAGCAGAATAATGTACTGCAGAAAGAGACAGTGAAACTGGTGAACATTTGACCTGAAGAAAAGCACAAGTCCTGTTTCAGGTCACTGCAAAATGTCCTCAACTCCTTCACAGGATCCTCTTTCCAGTCAAATTAATAGGGGCATAAATAATCTTGAATGACTTCAGTTAATTACAGTTATGATGAATATGCTCCATTATGAAGACAGAATTAGTAAATGAAAATTCTTCTTCCTAAAACCCACCTTTCCTGTAAAAAGATAATTGAATACTTTTTCACAAATACTGTTGAACAGAAGACAGCCACAACCATTTCCAGAGATAAATGCATTTTTGTTTTCTGGATTTCAGCTACACAGGAACTGCTGTTGGGTACAGGTATCTATATTTGTATGTATGCATGTGTGTATATTTTGACCTGTAAGATCAGAATAAACATCTGCAGACTTTTGTCTTTAACCCCTTTTGTGTAAACTCTTCAGAAACAAACTGGCCAAGTACATCTTCTGTTTAAGTTTGACCTCTATCTATATTCAAAATGTTTCCTACACAGGTCAATAGTTCTTCCTACTGGACTGTCTGGAATTTTGTCAAAAAATCTTGCAGTATGTAAAGCAATTTTCACTCGATGGAATCCCATATTCTACTTTTCTTATATAATATGGAATCTTCTGCTGTGGGAATGCTAGAGGTGACCAAATAACTTTTCTCTCTGATACTTCTCCTATGCATAGCATCGTAACTATGGTAATTCCTAAATTCTACATCATAACTAATTTGATTAATTCACTTAAATTTTCACTGCACAGTGCCATTTAAGAAATACATTTGCTGATACTTACATTATTTAGCCAAACATACTTCACGTAAGTTTTATTCTCCAATGTACATAATCTTAATTATAGTGACACTACTTTGTGTCTTTTCGTAACTTGACATATAACTAACACATAACTAACTAGTTGGCACATAATCCTTTTCTGCTATCTGATAACTTACAGATAAAATCATTTATTCTTACTGTGATCAGAGGTGAGCAAATAAGCTTTTTTCATTTACTTCCAATTACATACTTTTAGAAATGCACTGACAGTCATAGTCAAACTATTTTGTTTTTTTACCCATCCTGTGCACTGAGAGATTTCTGAGCTACTTTTGAACACTGGGAAAGTATTTTAAAACAATTCTTGCACAATATTAACAGAGACTCTGATGTAGCAGAAATACATGAATAAGCTACAGGTAAATTCTGTGAATAGCATGCAGTTTAAAAAGATGATTTTGTCTTCACAAAATAAAGACTCAAATATCTATATTAAATTCATAAAATTTAATATTCCCATAGGTATATTTAAAACTTATGTGGATCAATGAAAGTTCAGCATCCATTCTCTGTGGCCTCAAACTTATAAATGATGTACCGTCAGATATAGGGAATGCACTCCCACAGTAAGCTGAGTGCAACATATTGAAGTACCACAAGAACAAAATCACATAGGTGTCCATCAATTGCATCTAGTCCTTGCTTCAGACTCACTGAAATCTTCAAAATGAAACTCAGCAATACCTACATGAATAACTGTGAACTGTCACAAGAAATACAGCAGTAAGAAGAAAACTGAGCATTCCTTAACATGTTAAAGCCCAGTATAGAATTGGACAAAATCATTTGATAATTCAAGGACAATTTAACTGTAGTCCCATATCTATCATTTACAAGCTCTAATTTTCTTTCTCATTGTCATGCCCTTTCCTCTACATTCACAACAGAGAAGAAATTCACTACATCATGTCACAACCAAGAAGAAAAAATTAAGAAAAGCAACATTTAAGAAATAGAAGCTGTTTCTAACATTTTGGAAATTTTTACTTATGTGCAAAATAATTCAATTTTTATTACATTTTCTGTACCATAATGTTGGATTACCTGCATTGAATATCATAAAGAACCAGAAAATTATCTTCTCCTTAAACTAAAGCTACAACTTGCACCTCCTTCTGTGGCCCATACATCCTTTTCCCTCCTTGCTGTCCATTCCTTTTTCCCTCTACTTCACCATCTGCAAAAATTGAGAATAGGAGAAAAATACATTTTTTAGGGCAGAAGATTATAAGCTGGATTCCCAATGCTTACAGCAGTATCTGCAAAGCTGTCTTTGTTTCCTTAATGTTTACCTCCTGAAATAATCTGTAATTTTTCCCCTAAAAGATATTTTTTTTTCCCATTGCTCCAAATACATCTATAGTTTGAATACTTTCTATGAATATGACTCTTACACTTGTAAAGTCTTTGCAGGCATATATTAAATGGCTGCTAGTAAAAAATAAAAAAATTAACTTTTGTTTCTGTATTCCTTAAAATGTAGCAATGGAAGGAAATGGGGAAATAGAGCAGAAAAGCAGGCTAGAATACACAGGCTAGAAGCACAGAGCAGAGTAATTGGGTAAAGTGCCATGGGAAACAAAAAAGAAACTCTAACTTGTGTAAAAGGAAGCAAAGGATAAGGATGGTGAGAATAAGTTAAGAAACAAAAAACTGGGAGCAAGAATTGAAAACTGGAATGTAGGAGGATGAGAGAGGAATACAATGCCAACTCATAGATCTGTTGAGGAGAGTAGCTGATGGGTGGAATGAATTTTGTTTTTTGGTGGGTTGTTTTGTCTGGGGTTTTTTTTTGACTGTCGTTCAACTTTTAAGCCAATTTAAGACCATGTTAATGTTGCTGGGAAAGGAGATTTAGAAAGGCCAAGTAACACCAAAGAGCAAGACTAACACTTGTTTTATACACAAAGCTAATGGTAAAGAAAATTGGGAAGTACAAGATATTTAGATGTAATGATACAGTAAAATCAATATTAAGTAATTTTTGTATGAAACACAGGCTGAAGAATCAATTTTGGAACTTTAAACTTCAAAATAATCAAATATTGCCATTGAATGGAATACTCCCAACCAAACAAGGAGGTGTGAAATACCTTCTTGCTCTATATAAAAAGATATAGTATTGCAATAACTGAGAAATACTTTATTAACTAACATTAAGAAGACAACATCATCTCTAGAAATATTACAGAGACGAGTAAATAGGTGCTTAGACAGTGTTCTGTGAAATATCTGCAGGAGAAAGAGAAACCAAATTGCCCAAAATGGGAAAAAAAACCACCTATATACTTTATTAACTAACTGTAGACAAATTGTGAAATACAGTACTATACATGCAGAAACACACTGAACTAAAAGACATACAGAACCTAATCCTGCCTGAATTTATGCTGAAGTGGTGCTTCAGCTGAAAGGAGTTCTTGTAAATTCACTCAGTGGTAAGCAAAAGAAAAAAATTTCCCATAGAATATATATTATTTAATCTTAGAGAAACAATAAAAATTGTTTTGGAATCTAAAAATACCTGCTAAGCATACAATAGATTTCACTTTTGAAATATTAAATTTTAATGGTCTCCCTATGAATCTTCCTCTGACAGCTATATAAAGATTTGTGGAGATGCCGAACAAATTCCAAACAGCACTTGTTTTTCTTAAGCAAAAGTTACTACTGTAGACCAAGTATAGTCATGGAGACTGCTTTGTGTATTCTTAACAATAAATAACAAAGTGTTGTATTTTGCAAATATGGAAGTGCAAATGAAAGAGATAATAAGTCATATTCTTTCAGGAATATTAACTTAGGAAAGATGTCATACATTGAAAAGGGACAAATTGTGACTATTCTATATGCTGCTTTTGAACTCTGGGTGCTCTTCTATCAGGACGGAAACCTGCAGTGGGAAAAAAAATGGTGATTTGGAGGCTGCATTGTCATTCTTGATTTTTAATGAGAGCTCTGTGCTATGTGATAGCTTTTCTAGATCTCAGCTTCTGAATTTAAGAGATTATGTTGAAATTTTTCTTTCTCTCTTTTTTCTTAAACAAATGCCTTATCTTCATTGATAGGCAAAATGCCTTAAGCTCAAATCATTACATACAAACATAGGCTAATACAAAGAAATACAAATACATTGTTCTCAAGTATTTGGGGGGAAATGATAAAGAGTCCTGTCTGATTTCTCTTGACATTACCTTTTATTTCCCTCAGCACAACATAAAACTCTTAGTAGGATGACTTCTTACAGATAATAACTGGACTCAAACCATAAGAAACACTTTCAGGGAGGTGAAGTTGCACTAGTTTCTGTAACACACTATTTCTCATTAAACATAAGTTTTGCTGCTTGCACTCCTTGGCAAAACTGTGCAGTGTTACAGCCTATTTTTAGACAGTCTGATGTATTCTCTAGTTATATGGTTTACTACTTACTGTGTTTTGTGGGCCTAACATGGAGAAAAGCTTATAAAAGAACAAGTAGAAAAAGATCTAGCTCACAACACAGTGCCTAGTTAGGCATAATTTTAGACAAGTATATTTGACCTTCAAAAAAGGCAAAATTCTGCTTTAGGTGCACTTTCCATACCCCTATCTCCAAATTACTGTGATGAGAAATTTTGTGTTACAATTCAGTTCAAATCAGACCAAAGGATAGCAGAGACTGCAAAGGTAGCAACATTTATTTAAATACATGCTAGATTTAACACAATTCAAAAAATTCAACTGTATTTGAAAAGACTTTTTTAAGTCTTTTTTTTTTTTTTTTTTTTCCTGAAATTATGAGACCTCTTCAGAACAGAAAGAAGCAGCAGTGATCTGGACAAAAGGAAAAAGATTTTCCAAAGAGAGAAGCGTTATCAGTACATTATGAGAGAAAATAGGTTTTTCAGGAGCTAAAGGAAGAAACAAAACAAAGAAAGGTTTTTTAATGAAAAGAGAGCTGTGAATGGAATGCAGGCAACGCCTAAATTGAAATGCATCAAATCTAGAATTACTTTACACAAGCTTCCCAACGTTGATGCCCACTAAAGAACTGAGCTGTTTTAGGAGCACTCAAATGCGTATTTCGTATACTGAGAGCAGTATAATCCAAGGGAATAAAACAGCTTTCAGAAAGAAATATTTCCTTTATTGTATAAGTTCCAAGTTTATTTATTACCAGAACTATTTCCTTTCAGTCATGGTAACACAGTGCATCCAGGTTTCTCAGAGAACATGCTTCACTTTACAGCTTAGGAGTAAAGTACTATTTGTTAACCAGATCCTGGAAAATACATTGAAGATTAGCAATGTATGCAAAATTCCAGTCTGAATTTCTTCAGTAGGGAGGGAGAAAGAAGATGAAATGGAAACCGTTGGGTCCATCTTGGTCATAGGAACTCCTGCTCTGGGGGCAAACCAATGCACAAGTCCTTATTTATCTGCCTCCCTTGCTGGAGCTTCTCCCTGTAAAGCAGGTCAGCAGCCAGTGTGCCATCACTGCGACACTGCTGTATATCACAGTATAGAAGTCACCAGGAGCATGGAAGACCAAGGCTCAGGTTTCTGTTACTTTGCAGGTTAACTGGCATAAAAATGGCCACCACCCCTGTAGCAGAGAGAGACTCCTCCTGAGGAAAGTCAGTATCCAATAGCCATGGCATAAGAGAAACATGCAGAACGAAAAGACTGAGTCTCCTGCCTGAATCAGGAAGTGTTATGCTAAGCTCCTTGTCTACGGCACTGTTGACTAGCTTCCTGACTTTTGTCATTATTCCCATTCTAAGCCTGCAAAATCTTTCTCTGAAAGGTAGGATAAAAGAGAAAGTTTCCGCTGAAAGTTTTAGGTTTGATGAATCATTTTCTATGATGAAAAGCCATTTGTCACAAAATTCCTGACAAGTTCTTCTGGAGATACTATTGTCTAGCATATCTGTCAGACAGCCCTTCTAATTAAGCTATTTTTATACAAGATTCTGGGTATAGTTTGTGAATCACAAAGCTTATGACTCTAGTTCCTTATCGCTAGAGGGAAATTCACCCAGAGGAAAATTATAATGCTGTGCTTAACAGCCCAAAATTATTATATAAAGCGTCTACTCTTCCATTTTGGAACAGCCTCTCCTGCTATCCTAGCCGCCTTTCAATTTCCTCAAAACACAGCACAAAAAAGAGAGGTATTTGTATGAATAGAAGCATTTGATCAAAGCTTTTCATGTGTTGATGGGCCTAGTATTTTACAACATGGTTAGACATATTCATGTCAAATTTTGGTAAAAGAAAAGGTAAAATAAAATGTAAGGAATCTGATATTGGTTTCAAGTGCACACAACAGACTAAAACCGTGTCAAACCATAATGTCAGCACTGCCCGGGGAGTGGGAAGACTTCTACACCATTTCTGCTCCATTAACAAAACTTAATTGGGTAATAAAATAGGTTAAATGGTTTTAGTCAAAACTGAAATTCTGTTAGAAAAGCCATCTAAAACACAAGCAGTAATTTATAAAAAATGCACTGACAGCAGCAACATCCATGCATTCTTAGAGACTCTTGGATTTCATCGTACTATAAAGCAAAAATTTCCACCATCAAAGTAGAAGAAAAACCTTGGATGAATCTAATGGTACACTCCAGCTCTGGCACACATGACCAGGATCAAGGGCTGCTTTGCCACAATACCACCCTCTCCACATTTTATTCTTACTCCAACACTTTTTCTGCTCTCAAAGTAGTTGCCAACAATAACTTCATGTCATTACAATTTTTGCCATTAGCATTACTGCCTTTCCCTTCTCAACTCATTTCCAGGGTCATCATCTGTCACCGCTAAGGTCACCCATCTATTTTCTCACATTTTATGAAATCACCACTCTTCATCACTCTGTTGTTTTTTTCTCTGTTGTTTCTTCTGTTTTAAAAGATAACATGCTTCTGAAAACTAAATAGTTAAAACTCACTTAAACAGACTTCTGGATGTATGTCTGTACTGGTTTTTCACTAAATACTGTTGAGATTTATTTATCTATGTAGCCATATTGTTACCAGGAACATAGTCAACAGCACAGCAGAAGCAGGTGTATTGTAACAAGAAGTCATTTTATATGTTGTATCTGAAGTCAGCTCAAGAATTAATAAAAATCAAGGAAATCACTTGACTAGTACTCATTCTTTTCTCTTTTTACTAACTCTTTCAGATGCTATTCTGCAGGACAGAACAGGACCATTTAAAGCTAATATTGTGAGGTGCCAAAATTGTCAGGCAGAAAATCATTCCTTGAAGATACTTACTCAACATGTAGCTTCTACCAAATCCATTACTTCCTCTTCCACACAGATCTACCAGGTCAGAGAGAAGTGATGAGAGCAAACTGTTAAAAAAGGAACACATAACATCTGACAACCTACAATGTGCAGTGGACTTAATGTTCACCCAATAAGAAGAGAAAAATGTCTATATATTTTCTTGAAATCGTTAGCAAGAAAAGAATGATACTATGATTATTAGCTTCCATTTACAGTGCATGAAATCTATAAAACCTGAACTTTTAAACAGAAAATCAAGTGTGGCAGCCTGAAGTTACAAACCGAGCAGACCTTCTAGTGTTCAGCACTTCCTCCAGTAAAAAGGCTAACAGAGTGTATTGAGGATACCATTGAGGACTCTAATCAAGCACTCTGGATCCTGCTGTGGTGTTTGTACCTGTAAAAATAATGTCATTTCTACTCTATAGTTGAAAGGGAAAAAAAGCATATTTGTTGAAAACTATTTGTGAATAAAAGCTGTCCTAGGCGGTCTGCTTTGGTAATATACACAATATATTAAATTATATCAGTATAGCTTTTCTTTAATACGGTATCAGATATTTGTGATGAGAACAGCAGGTATTGTTCCACGGTGCATCAAAACTTATACTGAATTTTAAGGGTTTGCTGTCACTGTAAGGAAGGACATATTTTCTGCCACACTTGCTATTGGTATGCAATCAATGAAACTGTAATAAGAATACAGCAAATACTGTAAAATGTTAGGAATGGAAGAAGCACTTCAGACTAGAGCTGGAGTTTAAAACTCCTTAAAGCTAGAACTAAATCCTCAATGTTCAGAATCATTTTTAAAGTCAAAAGTAAATCTTAGCTCTAGGTCACTTTCAGAATACTGACTTCTCCCATGTACAGGCTCCTTTAGAGCTGAGTCCATATGTAGGAAATAACACTAATAACATCACCATCCACTTACCTTTTTGATACTATACAAATTTCACTTCTAAACACCTTTTAAAGAAACATGATTTTACACTTCACATTTAATAACTTAAGTATAACTTAAGTATCAGATTGCAGTTTCTACTTTCAGATTTTACCTTTAAAATTAACAACCTTATTTTGAAACAAAATATAAGACTAATGCAATCAGGCATTATTTCAAGGCTCTGAAATTCTCTTGCAAATGCAGTTTTTTCACAATTTCAGGCATTCTTCCATAAATATTTCTTAATTATCTTTTGCCTCCATTTCACTCACCTGAAATGAAAAACAAACAAACAAATGACAAAATAAAAACATAGACAAAAATGTGGCTGCTTTCAGATGACACTATAATGAAATTCAGAGTCTCTGTGCTTTTAGAGAATCATTAGAGGAGAAAAAACTTAAAGGTTATTTTAAGCCTCTTTTTTTTCTTTGTACAGAACTGATGCACCTAATCAATGCCACTGTAGTACTACCTGGAGAATTTTGACTGCTTAGACAGGGTTTTTTGTTTCTTTTTTTCAGATTTGGTGCTCACTCCTCAGTGAATCTCAGGGAAAGGGTGAGATGTAGATTCTCACAGATTGTAGATAGTATATACTTGTACCTGCAACTGTAAAATCAGAGTTGTGGATAAACACGTGTAAAGCTTACTTCACAGGTTTCCCTAATGTATGGTCTGATGTAAATTCTGGCTGCTACAGAATACAAACCAATCAAGTTCTTTCTTTAATACAATCATCACAATTTAATACCATACAGGGCACTATACTTTTTCCACATCTTTCTTCCTGAAGCATTTTGCTTCTTTCAACTTAGTAGTGCTGGATCTTTTTAGCTGTAATTCTCTAATTTGTTTATGTACTCCTTCACTCTGTACTGCATACCTTCTGCAGTAAAGCTCTTTAAGCAACACTTTGTAGGCTTGCATCCCACAGCTGATGCCACTTAGCCTCTTGCAAATTAATGTGGATGTCTCCTTTGCTCTGGAGACTGAACATTTTCACCTTCACAATACACTCAGGTTTCAATGGCCTGGGGCTTAGGAACCTGAGCTACATTCTTAACTAGGAAATTCCACTTTAAATTGCAACACGCTATAATCATACCAGTGGAGTAAAATTTCAGGTATTCTAGAAAATTCCACCTTGTCACTCTTTGAAAGGGCAAGGATTTCAAGAATTAGCACATTTCTCTCATCTTCTCTTTGTATGAAGCTAAGTACAGATTCCAGTTCAAACAACAAAATTCAAACAAATAAAATTCAGGTGTGGGTTGTGCATGTTTTCTGTTATATAAATTATATGCATAGTAATGCAGTATTTTCACACACTCCTTTTGTGTTACTGAATGCTTACTAAAATTAAAATCGTGCCAAAAATGACAAACGTAGGGATTTCAATGGCAGAAGTGAGTCTTTGCCTTCTTCTTGAGCTACTGTGAAGAAAAGCACAGCCTCTCACCCATCACATTTTCAACATCTTAGATTTTGCCGTTTGATGTTACAGTATTCTAAGCAATGTTTTAATCTTTCTATCCTTGTGAATTTTATCTTACAGACAATCTTTGGAAAACATTTTTTGGTGAAAAGATTACACATTTAATGCTTTGAGATGCAAGAACAAGATGATCAGACACCATGATTGTCTGTTTGCTACCCTGAGGTGCTTTATGACCTTCTTGCAAAAAATGTGTATTTATCATTAACTTAAGGTCAGATACTGACCCCTTCAGCTACAAGTGTTGCTGTGAACACAGCTCACATCAGTGCAGTACAAATTACTGAAATCTGTCTCCAGAGGATTCATAAGTGGTATTATTCCTTTGAATGCCTGGCTGCCAGTTACCAGGGGGAAATTCATAAAAGAGTTAAAAAACATGAGGTTAATTGAAATTACAATCTAACTTAAAAAAAGATGAATCTCGAATCTCTGTCTGACATACATTTAACAATGGAAATATTATTTATTCTGATGTAGAAGGCCAAAAGTAATCTGTAGTAAATCATTGTGGTTACGTTCCTGTTTTTCATCTCCCTTCCTGCCCTCATTTTCCTTCAACACCTTCATCGCATTTTGGAAATAATTCCTGCAAAGTTTTCTAACATGTTTCTTTTTTCAACTTCTTTAAGAGTAGACCGTTGTCCCCTGAGGAAGACTTTTGTTCTGATCTGTTCTTTCAGTTCCATGGATCAAGATCCATGACAGCTAATAGACAGTGATATAAAATGTCAATGATTGTAAGTTTGTGAGGAGGACGTTTACCTCTTGAAGCGTAGGAATTGGTATTAGTGTGAATTCTGCCACCAGCTTCACTTATGAAATAAAATCCCATTTCCTCATGGAGCTGCATGTCCAAGACAGCACATTTCCCTTTACAGTGCTCACTCCTGGATGTTGGCTCCCAGAATGATTCCTGTAAATCACAGGCAATACAAGCTGCTTGCCATCAGGATGGCTGCAAATCATGTGAGTTTGCTTTCTTCTTTCTATTGTTAAATTACAATAGATGACAAGAGAAAAAAATATATATATCAAATCCTTAGCATTGTTTCCATATGGTCAGCCACTGCAAATAGCACTGAGATTGAAAAAAAAAAAAAGAAAAAAAAAAAAGAGAGGATAGGGAAGGGAAGGGAAGGGAAGGGAAGGGAAGGGAAGGGAAGGGAAGGGAAAGACCCCATGAAATCTTTCTTTTAACATACCATCCAAGCAATCAAAACATTGAAAACATGTTTCAGGAACAGAAGTAACAGGTGCTCACTGGAGGCAGCAGGTTTTCACAGGCCCTTGGGTATCAGGCTAACAGGCATCTCGCATCCATACAGTGGAACAAGTGATCTGCTACATCACTACAAATCTTGATTCTCTGTAATAAAATTTAACTCGCGCATGCTGCCATGTAATATTTTAACATAAACTAAAGTTGGTGTTTTATATTATGGTTCTTTTTGCAACATAATGAAACTTAACTAAAAACTTAGTTCATTGCTTACACATCTTGCAAGACAAGCTGGAAGAAGATGTAATCATAATTGGGAGATGTCTTTAGTTGGAGAACAGCAAAAAAGATGTGTTGTAGATAATATATGATTGAGGTGGACCTTGCAATGTTAAAAACAAGGATAGCAGAAACATCAGTAATGTATAGATGCATTCTAGACAGAACCTATTGAATAGTGTGTCTCTTGAATTTTGGATGGGAAGGAAGCTACAAATTCAGGTCAAAGAAAACTATACTGATGTGCTCTAAACTATCTTTACATTTTTTAAAGTACCTTAGTTCATACAAGAGGAGTGGCTTAATGGAGATTAACACTGATTGGTAGAACTAGCTTCCCTTTTAATTACAACATTGCTTTTTTCTCCTCTGCTCCATACTGTGTTGTCAATTCTCTGTTCACCCTTTTATGTCATCCTTTCTATCTCTCACTATATATTCATCCTGACTTGTTTCCTGCTCAAAAACCTACATCTTTGTTTCCATTTTTTATTCCATTTATCTTTCTGATGGTTGACATGATAGAAATTGACAAGACTGACAGTGGAATTCACCTTAATATTATAAAAAAAAATCAACTGAAAATTATGCTCTCAGAATATTTTAATCACAATATTTTAAAAAATATTTTACTCTGAAGGCATAAAATTTAAGGCTGTGAAAGTTCATGTGTTTGGTATTAAATTACCTTTACAATTAGTACCATAAACAGTCAAGAATGTATCACAAACATGAATAATTGGTTTACGTTGCAAATAATCTCTCTCTTCATCACAAACAGATAGGCCAGCTGACTTCAATTTCTCATGTGGGATGGCTTCTCTGTTTTGCTATTGGTTTTCATCTTCCAGTCAGAGTCAACCAGCTCTGGTTCTGTAACATTCTGTGCCTTCATCTGTACACTAAGGCACACAATATCTTACCTGTATTTGTATGACTGACCTACCATCCTGTGGTCTCAAAACAAAATTTTCTGATGTCTGAAAACAAAAACATTGGAAATATTTTATATTCAGCAGTATTTCTGAATGAAGGGGAAGTATAAAATTTATGCCATTTTAAGATATGTAAGACTGGTTTATTTGGCTTATAGCTTTTGAGTCTGGGCTTATGACTTGCTTAGAGAGTTTCTGCCTGCTGCTTACAAGGGCAAGAGTATGCCTGTGTTGAAGCGTGTGTGTGTGCGTGTGTGTGTGTGCACACCAAATATAACTCTCTGAGCTGCCTTGAGCACATACTTGATTGCCTCTGCTCCTGAGATATCCCATCTCTTGGATCCAAAAGTACCTTGAAACAGAAGCCTTCAAAAGTGAGCTCTTCAACGTATTTTCCTCTGTTGGGAATGTCAGGAAACGTGAAATTTGTGAGAACATTTTGGTAATACCAATATGGACATGTCAAGTTGCCAAGGCTATTTTAGTAGTTTGCAGGAAAAGAAATGCTGAACGGAAAGATCTCAGTCCAAGAAAAATATTTGTAAGACGTAGAAAATGTATTTATTTTTTACTTTTGCACCTCCTGACTGCTCACGGATCAGTTGTGAAAAAAAGCAAAATTGAAAACGTAAGCTGTAAGTTGCTGTGAGAGGGCTTTGCTGGGCTTCTGGGCTTTGAAATCACAAAATTATGAGTCATCTTTTCTAAAAGGATGCATTCCTGAGACCATAGTTACAAGAACAGTGTGGATTAAAAAAAAAAAAAAAAAAAAAAAAAAAAAAGGAGCGCTCTAATAGGAAACATACTGTTAGAAATACAAATTAGTCTCTATCAAATCCCATTGAATCTGTTGGTAAACAAGGTTATGGCTACCTCTTCTGAGAAATGAAGTCTAGCTTTGTGCTAAAGGTCTGTCATAGTTGTTGCCATAAAGCCATTGTGTGTTACACTCATCTTACCTAAATGTGATTGATATGTCTAAATGTGATATTTTGTGGCAGATCTCAATATTCTGCAAGAAAAACTATAATTAGATCAAAAAAGAGAGTTATTGAAAATGCTTAAATGTATTTGTCTATGAAAAAGAATAAGAAAAATGTAGATTTGTTCTTTTTTAATTAGAAGTGGCCTGTTTAATTAATGTGCTCTAGATTTTCTAATATTCATGATTTTTCAAGCATCTGATATTTTCAGTATTGTCTCTGGTTCCTGAGAAATTTTTGTATAGGCACAACAGACTTACATCACTTGAAAAGAAAAATTACCATCAAGTCATTAAAAAAGATTTTAGATTTCTGGCTCCTGGGCATTATCCAACACACAACTGTGAATGTAACTATCTAGTCAGAATAATTTGATGACAATGGCTGCTTTTATCATTATTCTTCTCACAAAGATCTGACCTGTAACTCAATTCGCAAAATCCTATCTTTAATCAGTAGGATTTAAATGTTAAGAGAGGTTGCAAACAATGGATATGTGCTATAATCCTTCAGCAAAGTAGAGGGGGTTAGGTAGAACCATTTTAGTCATGCCCAAGGTCTGTGATTTGTGAGTTTACGTAAAACCTTTTAAGAATATTTGAATATAGCCATGTTCTGTTGTTTCCTTTTATTGTTGTTGTTTTCCAGTTAAATTGCTAACAAACTTGCTGAATCTCAAATTGCTCCCATTTTCACAGGAACCATGCCAGGATATTACAGACAAAATGGCTAAATTGGTTCTGGAGGGGACCATAAGCTGTTTAAAATAAGATTACATTTATTTTTTAAACATCTTGTTTGTATGTATGTATGCATGACTTAGAGTGTTGGTATGCTGTAATTTAACTGTATGATTTTATGCCTGTTGAACTTCAGGATGCTCACAAAAATTAGGTGCCTGTTTCTCTTTTCCTCTGATGAATGAAATTTCAATAAGTACTGTCTTAGCCCTTTTTTGCCTGACTTGTGCTTTTGTGCTAGCCATTTTCAATCATGGCCTGCTATCTTATTCTTTCCTGTTAGATTCTCCTATTTGCATGCATCTTTATACCCTTTCTTGCAACACTCAATCTCTTAATCTCCACATTATGCCACTATTTCTCTTCCCCTAATAATTTTCTGTATAATACTTGTTAGAATACTCTTAACCTTTATCCTTTTTGTATCAGCATCTCCACAAACTGCTGTAATGCACATTCAAAAATTGCAAAGGAAAGCATAATTCCCAGAGAACAGAGGGCAGGTATCTGTGAGAATCCAGGAAGGACTGGATAACAGCCACCCTGATGTGGCACTGGTTTATCTCTAGAAAGAACTTGCTGGTGAAGATTCATTTGTTTTTTTTAAATCATTGTGCATGTTTGAGGGAAAGCAGAATCAATCCTCCTGCCTTTGTAGCCATAAAGACAGGCAAGATTGGGTAACACCTCTTAAAGCACAAACACAATAGCACCTGCCAGAATTATACTGCACCACATCTGTGTTTAACTTGGAAGCAGCATTTATCTACAGATATTTTCGGACAGATAAGACATGGAACAGGAAACAGTGAAATCAGAGAAGATAACTGGTAATCTTGTGCTTCCTGTCTAGCATTACAATGTTGAAAATATTGTGGTTACAGACAGCAAAACAGCAAGGTAGCAAATAGCCCCTCTCTTTGAAATTCTTCTTAGCTTTCTGATCTTGACAAACAAATGGAGGGTATACTCTATTTGATCTTTACAATGAAATTGGGAGAAAAATACGTTTCTCAAACAATTGGAAAATTCCTTTACTTGTGGTGATAGATAATCAGTTATTTGACTTGCATTCAGATTTTTCCTTCAACAATTATGTATTTTAAATATATAATTAATCAGTTTGTAAACAGATGTCTCAACTGAAGATCACACTCGCTGCATTCATATTCTTGCTTTGATACACAGTTAAAACAAGGACCCTTATATATGTTGTACTGATTCCAAATGCATGCATTTATTTTTGAAGTATTTTATTTTAGAATTAAGAATTGTAAATTCGTTACCCTGAGTAATTAAAGACTGAGTAAATAAAGACAGTGTGCTACATAAGTTTATGTGAATCGGCTTACCTATCACAAGGAATTAATTCTGCCAGGCTATAGCAAACAAACCTATAATCGTTGATAAATAAGAAAACACAAATAAATTAAAGCAAAACAAAAACAACCATAAAACTCCATTTAACTGCATACAGTCTCTGTTCACTGATTCTCTCTATATTGACACCTACTTTCTAATGAAAGTACTGAATTCAGCTACAGTCCAATCATACATTTTCTTGATGAAATATTTTTCAGTAGGAAATTCTCTCATCATTGAAATTCAGGAGGAGCCACTCATGAGGCTGTAATGAAAGTAGGATTTTCCCCCTTAGTAAAGTCTGGCTTTTTCTTTTTTTTTTTTTTTTTTTAAGGTAAGTAGAATAATCAAACCACTGAGCATCTGAAGTATCAATCCAACAAAATTCCCATGATAACTTCAGTAGTTCTTTTGTATCAGAACTTCCAGAGATGTAAGTGGTCATTTGTTCAGTATCTTAATGCTATCAGTTGAATTCATATCAAAGTTCAACAGGAAAAAATGTAGGCATCACTTTCAGCTACTAGTCATTAGAAAATCCCACTGGGTTTGAAGATAGTATTAAACTAGATCTCAGAGTATCCATTAAAATATGTGTTATCCCCATCTACGAATGAGTAACATGAAGCAGAGGCATTGCTAGAGATGAGTTCCAGCTCTGCCAGGACTGTCTCTGTGATGGAACCAAAATCCAGAGGTCTTTATCATGTCCTTTATCCTTATGGTCACATTTCAAGCTTATTGAAGGAAATCAAAGTTGTGTCTGAATGAAACAGTCAACAAGTCTACCATTCTTCCTTACTAGAATGCTGAAGAAATGTGTTAAGATGAAGAGCATCAAATAAAACAGCAAAATGAGGTAGTTGTTGTTTTTCCCTGAGACAACTCCACATCTATCTGTTTTCCTTAGTTCCTGATCTGGGGCACACCTCAAAAGATGAAGAGATGCAGAAATGTCTGGGAAGACTGTGAGTGATGAGGCTAGTTAGGGTCAGTAGTTACTGGATGACCCACGAAGCATACACGTAATATTCTCCCAACACATGATTGCCACAGATTATAATTCTTTTGTGTCTCAGCAAAAAAATGTACATCTACGTAAGGTGATCTTGTACTCAAAAAACAGGTTTTTTTCATCTGACTCAAGGATATTTCGAAAACTATGCCAGTGTCCAGAAGAAATAGAAAATTATTTTGAATTGGGCGCATAACAAAATGCCTAGATTTCTGTTTACCAATACATTACCAATTTACATTCTAAATCCCAGTTTTCTTAGGAAAGATGTTTCTTAATCACAGCTATCACTAGCTATTCTACTTACTTCCTCTCATGGTTTCTACATTGCCCAATCACAGTTTTTCATGAATGTATTGATATCTGTAGTAATGAATGTGTCCCAAAGCACTTGCTATCTCTCACATGTGTCAGAAAACTCAAGCCTCCTTCACTTAGTCCTCATCTATACATATAAATATCAACAAATACCTACAGGGGAAATCAATTAATAGAACAGTATCTGGAGAGTAAAGGATATTTATTAAACCTAAATTGCATACCAATTCCCAGTTTTTTTATGTTATAATCAAAACTAGTAATATTATAATAACAGTAAGACTTGAGTGTAAGCCCCCTAACTCACCAGCTGGCAGAGTATGAAGAGGCTCAGTCCTACTCACTTAACTCACTTTCTCAGTACTGTTATTATAGTCTTATTTCAGCCTCATTTTCATATCATCTTCCCATCCAGGTTCCACGTAACCTATGAACCAAGTCAGCATTTCACAGTCTGGCTGTAAATCAAGACCTTCATATCCCATCTGCGTGCACCTTACAGCATTAACAAGACTAAATCTTGTTACTTTCAGAAGTCAATTGAGAAGCATCATACACCATGATGTCAGTAGATTCTTTGATCTCTGACTGAGAAGTCAATAACTCTGTCGCTACTTCTCCACCACCCCAGGAGGCAGCTCAGAGGGAGCAGCAGATGCATACTTAGACAGTTGTTTGGACATAAATCTGGGGAAAAGATTTCTCAGCCTCCCCGTGGCCAGTATGTCATGTTCGCATCGTCTCTATCCTTCTGGCCATCTCTCAGGCACTCATTTTTATTTTCTCTATACTGGTGTATTGCTGCAGATAGGCATTTCAGGAAGCATTTTAAATTAGATCAAAGTGGAGCACACTATGAAACTGCATATGTACACTATGTATATGAAGTGTGCTCCTCCCTCAGCTAAGAGAGTAAGCTAACTTTGGCATCCTCAACAAATTCCAAGCTAGGGAAAAACTGTGCCTCACATTCCCTTCCTCTCTCAGAAATATTTCTTTGCCTATTGGTGCTTTAAATCTTCTCTGACAGATCATGTATCACACCAAGAACAAAAAAAATCCAAATGATTGTATTAAGACTTAGATGTTCATGCTCAGCTCTCCAACTATTTTATGAATCAAGAAAAAAAGCAGGAATTGTCAGAGTCATTTATTAAGACTGAAAAACAAAAACCATTTGACCATTTTTCATTCAGTGACCATTTTTTTAGGCTGATTTTTTGTTCTTGTTTGTCCAGCATATATATGTTCTTACCTGGTATCTTTCTTTTTGCTGTGTGTAATCCTATATTTTACACACTTTCTGCTGATTGCCATTCACATAGCTTACTCAATAGCAATCTTCCTACATACCATAAAGGATTTCCAGTTTTCTTACTGCAATTGCCTTACTGTTCATTGCTCAGTTTTGGGTCATGATTTGTTCAAAGAATAGCAGATCTTTACCTGTTGACAGTATAGCAAATCCTTTATTCTCAAATTACTCAGCAGGTGTGGTTTTCCTAACATTTTCCATCTGGTGCTCCACAACACGCTGGATAGATGTGAGAAGCATCTTCATTTCTAACATGGTCTCTTAGTCCAATTTTTGTATATTTGATAGCAAACAACTTGTAATTTCCCTAAGCTTCTCAGTGAACTTCAAAATGAAAAAAACTCAGGCATACTTTATATAACACTGAATCTTGTAGGTCTGATCAGTATTTGCAACAGAACTTTATAGGCAACTGATCCCAAAACCTTTAAAGGGTCTAAGAAAAATTGTGAAACATCACTGGAATGATAACTCCATGCATAACATATCAACAGAAAGTGAGAAAATCAGGAATGCTTGTGTGAACTAAAATCAGTTTTTCACAGCTCAAACAGTCCACAAACTTTCCTCTTCAATATTTTAAGAACTTATCACCCCTTCAGTAAAATAAAAGCTCAAAATGGAAGAAATTGAATTGCTTCTCTTTTTATTTTCATATTTTTGCACCTATGTGCTCTGCCAAAACATTTTTGCATTAAGGGGTATAATCCTGAACTCTCTCACATTCTGCCCACCTCCTAACTCTGCTTACGTTTCCATCTTGTCTTCTTCCTACAGTCAACACAGCAGATCAAGAGAGCAATTCCTTTATCCAGAACTGTCTAAAAATACACCTTTCTTTCACCAGGTTTTACTACAGTATTAGTTTACGTGAGTGTGTGCACTACATGTATGTGTACAAGTTCTGCATATAAGTGTATGTAGATATGTATGTGGCAATGCACGTGCTTTGTGTGCACTCTTTCCTTCCCTATGAAACTGCCAGCACATTCACAGCACAGTTCAGTGACTCAGAAATATGTTAGCGTTGACCTCCTTCTGATATAACAAGTCAACCACTATTCTTCCTTGTTTTGGTTGTTTTGTCTCCCTCTCACAGTGCCTCTGAACTAAAGCAGGAACATCTAGAAAGATAACAAAAATGAGTGGATAGCACCACTACCTAAAAGTCATCCCTTAACTCACAGGGAGCTACTAAAAAACTCTGCCAACAAGGTATGCTTTTGTTCGTCTATTTTTATCATTTTCATTATAAGCATTGTAACGGGACAGCTGATAACTATTTCTTCACCAACGGAGTGAGAGCTGCAGTTCTCAGCCTGCTTCCAGGCACATAGTAGGATCCACCCAGGCTGACCCTTCTAATCATGGGGCTGACAGAGGAACCAGGGCAGAGGTGGAAAGAGAGGAGACAGACAGCATGATTCCTGAGCCATGTATTCAGAACCAAACTGGGGAGAGATTCAGAAAGTCAGAGGAGGCAGAAGTTGTCATGGCCCTACCCCTAGATGGTAACAGGAAATATGCCAAAATGGAAAGATTTAGACCTGTACACATTGCATTTCTTAAAGTGTCGAAGGATAACCTGTTAATCTTAATAAACTAGTCTGTGACTGTCACATTCTGCATTAAGTTTTGACCTCTCTAATTTGTTTGCCCCTCACTGCCTTTCTCCAGCTGTTTGCTGTATGTTGTTGGGATTTAGCTAAAGCTGTGGGATCCTTGAGTCAGAATCCTGTCTGCTGATCATTGCCTTGCAGAAAACAATAAATGGCAGGATAGCAATACTCAACAACTGACCAGGCTCTTTGGGCAATAGAGGGCAACAAGGTCAGTTTCAGCAACATTAAATGACTGTTATTAATTTCATTTTAAAACAAATGGCACAGGATAGTGACAAGGGATATGAACACATTAAGAAAAGCAAAATTGAAATTAAAATGAGGTTTACAAAATAATGGCATGTGATGCAATTAGGTCAAGATTGACTTACTCAGGGTTTTTTTCTGTTGCATTTTTCCTCCATTTTTTTTTCTGTCACATTTTTCTGTCATTTATTTTAAGAGTAAATCTTTATTCAGTGAAAAAAAAAAAAAAAAAAGAGAGAGAGAGAGAGGGAGAAAGAATTGTAAACATGTACACATAACTTGGTCTATTTCGGTATCTGACAGACAAGTTTTCCTGTTATAATGAAGGCTGTTTGGTGCTTTCCAGTCTCAAATAGAATGCAAAAGCACCTTTTACTTCTGAGCAGCACAGGATAACCTATCTGGTTGTACAGACCCTAATTTCTATCTAATACTCTGTCCTTATTACTCCATGGGGCAGCTCTGAATTGTTCCTCAGCTTCTGACAGATCTCATTTACAAAAAATACATTGCTGGGAATGTTGGGAATTTTCTTATTATGCCAGACAACTTGTTTCACTGTAAATGATTTCCTGAATGTTCCTTCAGGAACATGTTTTCAGTGCTAAAGGCTATGAAAGAATTTACAGGATTTGGATTCATCCTGATCCGTATTTAGTTGACCCATCTCAGCAGGGAAGTCTAGGCCTCAAAGCTGATGGGTAAAAATGTGACACAGGAATATTTTCCTGGAGACTATGGAACAAGAGAAGCCAAGAACTGCAGACAGAGCCAGATTCAAGGATTATGTCTTGGGGAGCCATCTAAGAGGTCCCAGTTCTTGCCATCAGAATCACAGACTGAAAGACCCAGCCTCCAAATGTATCATATTCTGCCTACAGTAGCTCTGCAATCCTCTTTCAAAACCAGCAGGATTCAGGGCATCCAAAAAGAACTCTTGTATCCTGTGGCACATAGCAGTTATGATGTACCTCTTTATTGCATCCTAAGTTCCCTATAAAAAAAGTATTGATTGAAGAAAAACCTCATAAGGATCAATGGCTTATGTTCCAGCTGTGCCTTATGTTACAATAACAGCTCTTTCGAGAGTCAGCGCTGAGAGAGTGCAAAGTAATACCAGTAATTTCCCCCTACTTGAACTATTTCATCCAATCTCAAATTCTTCCCCATTCTCACCATTTGCACATTGACTGTTGGGTAGAAATATCTATTGTGGTGCCAAAGGATAGCATAAATAGAAGGGGGATGCAGCAGTGCTGAATGCAGAATAAGAAAAAGAAATCTGCTCCAAAGAACAAATGCTCCAGGACAAAGTGCCAGGCCATGCTGAAAGAGGCACTGCCCTCTGTCTCCAGGATGCTCAAATCCGAAGTGCAGCAGCTGGTAGTTACAGCACTGCTCACCTCACTCACCATTTCAAGATGGGTGTTGCAGGGTGGCATGTGCCAAGGTGGCACTGGGAATCAAGATCACCCGTGCTATGAGCATGATATGCTTGGGAAAAGAACATCTCTGTTATACCTCTGTGGATGTTTTAATAATAGCAGCAACTTCCTCCATTGTGTGAGAATGCAGAGCTAGTAATGAGTTGTTTGCAGAAGGATTTAATTTGTATGTCTTCACTATTAAACATTATCCATATGAAAGACACTCTGTCTTTTCTACCAAGGGAACAAGAGAACTTTTTTTCTGCTCAACCAGAAAGTCTTCACTTCAAAATGTGTTTCTGTTGCCAAACACCTATCCCAGCCTCTGTCCCTGCTCATTCCCTTTCAAACACTTGTCCTTATCCATGGAGGTTTTCTTCTCCATGCCCATTCCTTTTCAGACCAGCTTTCATTCCCCCAGACATCCTCTCCCACCTCTGCCTGCTCTCTACGGCCTGCTGGAAGCAAACCCAGTGTGAGTGTTCTCTTAGAATCATAGAATCTTTATGGTTGGAGAGATCGCTAATATTATCCAGTCCAACCACTAATCTATCCCCACCACATCCACTAACCACGTCCCTCAGTATCACATCCACACATTTCTTAAACACCTCCAGGAACAGTGACTCCATCACCTCCCTAGGCAGCTTGTTCCAGTGCTACACCATCTTCTCATCTGCTATGCAATAGGGGCCCTACATTGACATAGCTCCCACCATCATTTCCTGCGAGCTAGATCTATTTCTGATGATC
Source organism: Lagopus leucura (assembly GCF_019238085.1). Classification (NCBI taxonomy): domain Eukaryota; kingdom Metazoa; phylum Chordata; class Aves; order Galliformes; family Phasianidae; genus Lagopus; species Lagopus leucura. The sequence goes on along the minus strand of NW_024962252.1, from coordinate 53,172,065 downwards.
ACACCAAACCTCTTCTTTACCATACCCTCTCCACCTCATTTGGGCCTAGAGACTCACACAAGGTAACCAGGCACAAAAGGGTTAAAAAAATCCTTGCTATGCCTTGTTTAGCAAGCCCAAAGCTTTAAAGAAAGGTACCACCTTTTAGATCAGGGTAATGGGAGGACTTTTCTCTGCTGTATCCGTTGGTGAAGATGATTGTGACTCTGACACTGAAAGCATTCACACAAAACACAATTTGAGCACGTTTTCAAAATGTGTCAAGGATTTATAGATTTGCTAAGATAACTCCAAACTGGGGAAAAGGACTATTTTAATGAAAAGCCATTGCTACCTAGTAAGAAAACTCTTTTGTATTCATATAAAGTATTTATTAGGTGTGAGGTTTTATAAATTGTTTAGTCCTGCAGCCCTTAAAAAGAAAAATCAAAACCAAAACAAGTTACTTTGAATGCATTACCAAGCATCCTGTGGAATATTTCACATAAAAGGAAACAGAAGATGTATAAATGTAAACAGGCTAATTGTATGCAGATATAAATTATGCATGTTGGTCTTATGAAAAAGCATCCCTGATTTGCAGGGGTCTTACTCAGCAGCTTTGTGTCTTGTCTAAGGGGATATTTAGTATGGCTGTGATGTGCAGAATTTAAAACAAAACTTTGAATTCTGCAGAAGAAAAATATAGCCCAACTGCGATAAGACTGCACTGTTGGGAGCAGGAGGGTTTCATTTTATTTTATTTTATTCTATTTTATTTTATTTTATTGACTGTTCTGCTCATTAGCCCTGTTAACGTATGGGTATGTCTGCCCACAGATACCATGCCAAGTAAAAGATTGTGTTAAGACTTAACGTTTGCAAAGGGATTAGAGTTATTTTGATGTTTCTTAACAGGGATATGTAAAATATTCTCAAAGTCACAAACCTTTTCACGGTTGAAGCATTTCTGATTAGTCCCAGACACAAGCTGCCTGGCCTGCAAAGGTGCCGAGCAGCTGTGATTTCCACCAGCTGCCCTGGGGACTGCATGGGGCCAGAACCTCTGAGGAGCCAGGCAAATGGGGACAAATTCTAGAGTAGCTGAAATGGTTGCTACCCAGGCACAGCTGTCTCCCTATACATAATACCCCCAACAAGTCTTACAGTCCAAATAATGCAAATAATGCAAGTCCTTTTCTCCAGATAATAGCAGAAGCATATTCAAATCCAACTTGTATATTCATGCTGAGGGCTTCTTTATAGTGGGGACAGGATTATTGATAACCACCTGTGGAAACAAGTCTGTGGAAACACAAAGTAACTCCCTTGAGGTGGAACCAAAGATCTAATTGCACTGAAGTCAGAGTGGCGTGATAAACTTCAACACTGATTTCTGAACTGGCACATGTAATCAAAAGGCCTGGATCTGTGACATTCAGTGAATCTTTCAAGTCAGAGGTGATACTCCCCAAGGAGTTGGGCTTGTTTAGCTTGGAGAAGAGAATCTTGGAGAGACCTCATTGTGACTTTCTAGTACTTAAAGAGAGATTATAAACAGGAGAGGGAGCTACTTTTACGTGATCTGATAGTGATAGGACAAGGGGGAATGGCTGTAATCTAAAAGAGCTGAAATGTAGGTTAGGTATTAGGAAGAAATCCTTTGCTTAGGGGGGTGGTGAAGCACTGGCACAGGCTGCCCAGAGAACCTGTGGATGCCCCACGTTGGAGGCATACAAGGCTAGTTGGGATCCTATGCAGCCTGGGGGGGTAGGTGGCAGCCCTGCCCATGGCAGAGGGCCTAGAGCTTGATGATCTTCGGAGTCCCAATCAGAGCCATTCTATGGTTCTATTATGCTGTATAACTGGAGAACCGTAACTGTGGAGGGAGAAAACAGGATTGCCCCATTCAATTGGCCAGTCCAGCTTGGGATATATCTATTAAATAAAACTGATAAATGTTCTTCACTGTTAAGTGATAGTACAAAGCATCAAAACAAGGTATAAACACAGGTAAAGGAATTCTTTCTTCGGGAAAAAATGTTATAAAATGAAATGTACTTTTCATTACCACTTCTGACAAAATACATGCAAAGAGAATGGTTCAGTAATAAAGTACCAGCAGCTTCTGACTGTGTGTGTTAGCACACAGGTCCATTAAGAGGAGCTACTGTACCTACGTATTCCAGCCATGCAGACATACGATGTTGCCATTTCAGAAAGCTGAGTGGAAAAAAAGAGAAAGAGTGAGCTATTTCTGACTTGTTGTCTGTTGCTGCTTCTGCTACATTGTGCGATGGGGCAAGAGCTTGCATATTCACCTGCCATGATAAATTACATCAATTTGAATCCCTGAAGACGGAGCTACTGGTGCAGACATCCACTAAACACTACCAGTTGCTTTATGACACTACAGACATTAGACAGAAGAAGGCATGCTGCACAACTGAAACATAACCCTCTACCCTGGGACAGGCTGGACACAAATGTGAAAATGGGATATTTCTTTCCTTCATTGTAAATGCATCCTCATCCTGTTGCCTCCTTCATAAAGAATCTGCACTGCATTAGCTCAAATTAGAATAAGTCTTAAAGACAGCCACTGCCATCTCTGACCCCAGCAACTTATCTGTCTCCAGCAATGGCCAGTACCAGCTGCTCTCAAAGAAAATGAAAAAGCCTACAGCCAGCAACTATTCAATAACAGGCCCTGAGGGGAAGTTTCTTCCTAAGCCTCATTAAATGTTGGCTTCATTCTCAAATTCCTTCAAAACTTCTCAGATTCTTTTCTGGCCTCCTCATCTGGTGTCTACATTGTGGACTGGGCTTTACAGCAAGGGTTTTCCTTGGCTGGCCCCACATCTTCCAGTGCCTGCTCTCATGGATGGGTCTGGCATAGAGCAGAGGCTGTGCTCTTGGCTTGCTCTGAGTGACTGCTGGGAACAGTCACCACAGCACAGATCCTTGCTCTGCTGCTTAAACACAAGAAAAAGATGGTTTCCTTATCTATTTCCCCTTGGCTGCTGCCACCATCTCTCTCTTTTTCTTTGAGATAAGATCTGTGGGTTTTTTTCTTTTCTTTTATTGAAGAGCATTTATATTCAAAGCCCTCCTTGAAACCTACCTAAAGCAATTTGTTGTGTAGCAGATAGAGTGAGCGCATGTCAGCAAGTATCAGTTTACTTTACCTTTTAAAGCAGAGTGGACCTGGGTATTCAGGAGACAGAAATGGCACACACATGTAGCACGGACCATAAATTGTTAGCGAATTAAGGCCCTAAGGGTTGTTTAAATATTGCAGTAATCATCTTGTCAGGCCAAGTCTCACATTCTGCTAAGATTAATGCGACATTCATCAGGAATGGCACAATAGAAGGTTATTTAATTTGGATCACACTGGATTGGAACACTGGCAGGAGGACAGAAATGATCCAAGTTGGAAACATTCCACAGAGAGTGAGCCAGTCAAGAACAGCAAGAAAAGAGCAAAGGAGCGTGTGTTTATTGGACACAGATACATGAATTACAATATATATACGTGCATAAACTTACAGGTGCACAGGGAGGTGGAAATTTCAGTAGCATTCAGAATTGGTCCGACCTTCTTTAAGTATCAGAGTTTTTGGGATTCAGCTTCAGAGTTGGATGGAGTGGGAATGCTGGAGAGTACTTTCAAAACACCTAATATCTTCTCCCCATTTTTTGCCTCCCACTCTCTCATTATAGCAAAGAAAAACAACCCCAAACCTTTATGTATCACCTGGAGTGAAGATTGGCTATTAGGTGTAATACTCTCAGCACAGAAGTGCTCTCTTGATAGCACTTTTTTAATCACTGAACATTTAAGTAGTGCAGGAAATGTATCTCCCCTTTTGGCAACTTCACACATAAATCCTCTTTACAGCTTTCTCAGCTATTACAGAGTTTTTTCATATTGCTGTAGTCTTTTCATATGTTCAAAACAATAACAGATCTGGTAACATTAATGCCCTTCAACCCCAGGAAAACAAACAAACAAACAAAAAAACCACTGCTGTTTCTTACCAAATCAGTTACTTAGCCTATTAAACTTGCTGAACGGAACATACGAATAAAATGAGGGTTTATCTTACTGGTTATTCAGCCACTGCACACTGGTGTGGGTAGGCATGTGACTGAAACATTCATCACTGCTCAGGAGATGTCTGCGCCCTGCTCTCCCTTTTTGCTTTACCATAACCAGAGAATGAAGTACACTCTCTGCCCCCCATGAAGAAGCTGGAGTTCTTGAAGAAGGCAAGAACTAAAAAAAGTGTAAAATATTAATTGTGCAGCACTGGGCACATTTACAAAGGGTTTCATATTCCCTAACAGTTATCTGCTGTATTTGTAAGCTAGCAAACAGCGAAGATAATTCGGGGCTTTGAATACCAGCGCTGAGTATAATCAATGTGAATCAGACGCACATTACCAAACAGAAGACATTTTATCTATGTATTATGTCAGACGATGAATCAGATTTCTGTAAACTGAAACGCTGGAATACAAAACCACTTGCAAATTCAACTCCAGCCCCACCAGTATTTTATTATATTACATATCAGACAGAGATACAATGGAGCAAGCTATCGTGCTGAAAGACCTATGCAGCTTTCAGGACATCTATGAAGCCACTTTTATATGGCACATTACTGCCAGTTCATCTATACCCAGCTGAGTAAATCGGTTGGCAGAGAGGGGCAGATTACCACTAATGGCTCTATTATGGAAAGAAGCTGCAACCATTAGCTATTTTACATATGGACAAAAGAGAATTTAATTGATGGCCCATCGCCCAGCAGACAGAGAGAAATGATGATTTTCACCTTAATGCCAGACATTAAAAATTCACAGAGCTGTGGAAGAAAGAAACGTTCATCCAGTCTGGCTGTGCTTGTGAGGCATTTTCAGTATAACTTGAGCAGAGAAAAGCAGCACAAGTGGAGGTCTTCTGCTTTGAGAAAGCTGGAGTCCTCTGGGGAAAAAAAAAAATAATAAAAATCAGAAGTTGCAGTTTTATGATGTTAAAAAGCCAAGACTGTGACCCTCTTATTTTCCTTAGCTACAATTTTATTTTTCCCAGATAGTATCCAAGCATTCAGCAAAACATATTTTGTTTGTGTTTCTATCTGCAAATGAGGGGGAAAAGGAGTGGTTTTTGTTTGTTTGTTTGTTTGTTTTTTTGAGACATAAGATATCACAGTAGCAATACCGTTTATTATCACCATTTAAGTATAAATGTGTATATGCATATATACATATCCAAGTATGTATATTTAAGTGTAAATAACATATACTTATTTAAGTATTAATCATGCGTTCATGTATTTATATGTAAAGATTATTTCACTTAACATAGATGAGAAGCTTGTGCATATATTTATTTGTCTTCAGTCTTTCAGTTACATAATTCTGCATTTTCAGTGAAGAAACCATTGCACTGCTCTGTTATGTCCACTACTTGCATTATGATCACAGGGCCAGATTTGTCTTCCTTCAGCTGAGAGCACAGAAACTGTTTGTCCTCTCTCCTTCTTAAGGACCTCCCCAAATTTTGCTGTCTTCAAAATACCTGCAGCTTTCATTTTATGACCTATGAAATGTTAAGGCATGAAGTTAAAGAGAGCTTCAAACAGGAGATCACAAAAGACACTTGCCCTGGGGATGTCCCGGAGTTTGGCACTAGTGCTTCCATACTTCCTGCCTCCCATTGCTCCAAAAGGGGACTTTCCTATAGAGAAACAGACTGCCTTATCTACCTTACCTAATTTCTAAAACCTTCAAAGATTGTCTTCTCACCCTGAAAGTGCTGCAGGTTATTTAAAAAAAATTGATTATTGTGGAAATATGGTAGTAACTAAGGACTATAGTGGCATAGCAAACTAAATACTTTGCTCGGCAGAATATCCAAATGGTAAACAGAGCTGCTGTGTTGGAGAAAGGGACAAATATACAAGTCATGTGTACAGCAAGAGGAACATTTTACATCCCCAATTGACATAACAAGGTAACATTAATCTGTCATGTCTGTAGTTTATATTTTATATGAGCAGAGAGGGAACTGTAAGAATATATGAGGCTTGTCTCTTTTATGCTCAAATAGCTAGAGTCAGGCTGAAAATCTCCAACCAGGTAGGTCTGCATGCAAAAACCAACTTGTCAGGCCAAAACAAAGAGCAGATGGCTTCTGAAATTGGAGATACAAGAAAAGAAATAAGATCTGAAGTGATGATAGAAGACAACTTACTGATGTAAAAATTGGACAAAAATAAGGAGGGGAAATTGTGTGTGTGTGCAATACTGGATATAATATTGGATGGACTTTTTGACTCATGTAGAGCATGCATGTAATTAGGCATCGAAATATCCTTGGAAGAGAAGATATGGGGTAAGCAGAGGGATAGCAAGCAATTCAAAGCAATTTCAGAAAGCCTCATTCATGGACACTGCAAAAAAGGGAGGGGAAGTGCAGAGAAGGAGAAAAGAAAGTTAACAGCAAACTCTTCCAATTGGTTCCCTGTTTTTTTTTCCAGTGTTTTGGCACAGCAGGTTGTTCTGGTCTGCATTGTTTTCAACCACAACACTCACTCCAAAAGCAGGTAACCATGACTATCAGACCACTTTGTACCCGCCAAATTCCCAGCTCCTCCAAGGACATGGAATAACCTCTAGCACTGCTTAGGCAATGGCGGTGATCCTGAATCAATCTGCAGTAAATACGGCACTTGGAGCAATGTCACTTGAGGGGGATTCAGTGCTTTCCAAACTCCGTTCCTAATATGTTTGCAAACTAATCCTCTGCAGAGAGTTTATGGGATGTTAGTGCCAGTTAGTGCCAGAGGCAGAAATTAAAGTTTTCTTACTTCCTTATAGTTCATCTCATTCTTTGCCAATAAAAGAGGATTTAGATCCAGATTTTTGATTGAAAGATTGTGTTTATTCCTTTCAGGTGGACAGATACTGCTCACCTTGTTAGCCACAGTAGAGAATGAGATCATGGGCAACATTAACAATTTCTTTTGTCTGAACTAATCTCTCCATTCAAATTCATGTGCACTTTCACACATAACAGGTGGGAAGATATTTGCAGGGCAGGATCAAACATCTAGCAGTCATCTCAATTTTCTGGTAAAGAGGGTCACACCTACATTGAGTCCAGCAAGAATGAGGTACAAATGGAAGTGGGGAATTTGTTCCTCTCTAAAGAACCAAAGAAAAGGAAAAGTGAATCTGTGTATTCATTTTAAAAACACTGAGGTCTCTAGAGATTTTTTTTTCCAGCATCAGAAACAGGAAGGCTGGAGAGAACAGCCAGCAGTAACAAGGAACAGTAAATATGTGGCCTTTTCCTTCTACTCTTCCTTTCTTTTCATAAATGAGAAATCTGATCAAAGGCTCTTGCAGAAATGCTAATGAAGCCTCATTTTGTTATTTCAGTTGAATTCAACGCCCAGGGGAGGGATAGATGGGCAAGAAGAGTAAATCTGTACTTGCAAGATAATGTAGGAAGTGGAGCTTGCTGTGAGAGCAGCACCAGGAAAGCATCCGCCGTGAGTCAATGCACCATGACATTTTTCAGACACTCAAATTTTAAGTTTCAAAATTTTTCTTTTGCACATTTTCTCAAGGCATTATTTCTTTAGGAGCTAAATATGAACCATATACTTACGCGTCATTTGTGCAGGGCTCTGTGAAAGATCAGTCAAGGAATGCCTACAATAAGTGAATATTTGTTCCCTATGCAAGATGCTGACCACCCCTAAAATAATTGTAAGGATCAGGAAACTGAAATAGTATTAAAGTCACCCTTGTCAAAGGGAGAATATTCTCATGAAACTTAGTAACTATTATGCTATATTCCTACTGTCAGCAAGACAGATACAGATTCACTTGTGTGATTTAACATTTTTATCCTTGGCCTTGGATATTGCAGTAAAGAAGCTTGGAAATCACTCATGTTCTTCATAGAAACGCTAATGGACAAGGATTTCCATTACAGTTCCCAAGGCAGCGGTACTCCGAATATGCAGAAATTACTCCTAATTTTTTATATGTTCGAGAATATGCTCATAAAAAGGCCTCCTGAGCTGGATGAGACAGTATAGATACAGAACAGGAGGTGTTAACATCAGGATTTCTGCATTCACAGGAAAATAAGAAACGTTCTAGGGTATGTGAAATTACAGTGATTAAAATACTCTGTTTTCTTGTTTATTTGTTTTTGGTGGTTTTTTTTTTTCCCTAATAAAGGTAGAATTAAAGAAATTGAATTAACTATTTCTGTCTTGATATCAAGATTACTCACATTGAACTGAAAAATATTAGTGCATTGTAATATGCAGTTTACAGATGACTTATGCAACCACTGCTTGACATGAAACTGTAGCCTTTCTCCTTCTCCCACATTTTAGCTTGAATTTTACTAATATCAGTTGATTAAATCTATCTGAGTAAAATAAATCAGTTGTTTACTCCCTCCTACAGAAAATGCATTCATATGATATTTTGTCCAAAATCAAATTTTTTTCACCCTGACTTTTAAGTGTTACAACAGCTGCAATGAAAAGTACTTAAAATTATATCAGCATGAAGATCGTTTAAGTGAATATTGGTTTTAGATTAAAATTTCATGTGTGCCCAGCACTGAATTATACAAGATCACATAATGTTTCAAAGTGTACATTACAGGTTTCTCAAAAGTAGATAGAGATATCCAGTGATTAAAGGCTTTTTTTCCAAGTCTCCTACAGGTTTAGTAAATCATGAAAAAAGAAGCATTTTGAAAATATATTGTATGATTAATCAAAGAACGCAATATGACAAGAAGCAAAATATATCCTTTCTATTTTATTCTGTTTTATTTGGGTCACGTGCAGATATACTAATACCAATTATATGAGTTTTTGAATGGGAAGCTTCATACTCTACAGTGTCAGCCAAACTCTAGTAATGAAGTCAGAATGAAATTTCCATACCAGTAGATCACTTCACATGTTTCAGATATGTTTTCCTTTCCTTCAGAAAGCTGCCATGTGCTGGACAGACCAAGGCCAAGCCAAGTGCCTCAGAGTGGAACTGGAACAGTCAAGCTCAGTTTCACTTCAGAAATAATGCAGAAGACTAATTTCTTAATTTCTTAATCTCTTAATTTCTAATTTCTTAAAGACCAAAAAAAATAAAAAATAAAATAAAATAAAATAAAATAAAATAAAATAAAATAAAATAAAATAAAATAAAATAAAA